>NC_053393.1:314436181-314640757 GCF_905171765.1 Bufo bufo
GGAGGGGCAAGACCACCAAATATGAATGAAGTCTCCCTTCCCCTGTAAGCACCTCCAACAAATGTTTGAGGCGGTGGGAGAATAGAGAGCCGTCTTATCAGGAGTACGGTACCATCTTGTGAGGATCTTGTATCCATTCTCTTGAATGCGAACACAGCGGGAAGTCTTGTGGGGAGATTCAAGAAATTTGGGGAGGGATGTGAAAGGGATGGTAATGTTGAGATCTGTTTCCCATTGTTTCAAGAAAGCTGGTTTAGCCAGCATAGGTGCTGAACGTAGCCTACTGTAAATTTGTGATATTGGTTTCTTAGGGGTAGAGGGGAGGGAGATCACAGACTCGAACCAGACAATGGGACGATGGAGGGCGCCTAGATGAATGTGTTGGTTTAAGTAAGCTCTAAGATAAATTATTGAGAACATATCACATGGACTTGGGTTGAGGAGACTTTTCAAGTCGTCTAAGCCAAGGGGTTTGCCAGTGGGGTCCAACAGCGATGAAATAGTTAAAGTTGAGGATGACAGACTTACAGAAGTAGTCGATCTCAGGGCTGGGGGGGCTGTAGCAAGTATGTCCCTTGTTGTAAGAAGTGGTGAGGGAAAGGGTATTGAGCAGTGGGATGAAGAAAACCACTTCCAAGCTTCTAGGGTAGCTTTAACTATAGGGTAGTGGGAAAGAGATTCAGTTATAATGTTTTGGCTTCCTAGCAAGAGGGCTCTAGATGGTTTCCCAAGTATCTCCAATTCCATTTCCACCACCGAAGAATGCGTGGTTGGGCGCAACCACGCTATTGCTCGGGCTAGGAGAATCGCTTTACCATATAGCTCCGGGTCAGGCAAACCTATCCCCCCCTCCTCCCTAGACCTAGTGAGGAGGGAGGAGGCAAGCCTGGCTCTCCTCCCATTCCAGACGAAGGATCTAAACTTTTTATGAAAAGCTACATAATATTGTTTAGGTACAGGGATTGGTAGAACCTGTTGTAGGTAAGTTAGGCGAGGGAGGTATAAAGAAGAAAGCAAATTTTTCCGGCCAAACCAGGACAAAGTGGGGTTGGATTGAGCTAAACTGTCGATGGAGTTGAAGATTGAGGATTTAAGGGGGACATAATTGAGAGAAAATAAGTCTTTTATGTTGGAGCTACAGTAATTGTTACACCTAGATAGGAGATGGTGGGAGAGGACCAATTAAAAGGCGAGTTTTCCTCGAGACGACGTTTAGTGGCGGGGTTGATGCCTGAACAGAGCACTAGGGACTTATTAGCGTTTATCTTGAAGTCAGAGACCTCACTATAAAGGTTGAAGTGGGACTGGATGCAAGGGAGAGCGACTGAAGGATTAACCGTCATCACCAAGACGTCGTCCGCAAATGCTGCTAGTTTTTGCTCTCTGCCTCCCAAACATAGACCCTCAATTCTCCTGTCCAACCTGATAATGGACAAAAGTGGTTCTAATGCCAGTATAAACAAAAGTGGAGACAGAGGGCATCCCTGCCTTGTCCCGTTCTTTATGGCAAATGAAGAGGAGAGGTTCCCATTGACCATGACCCGAGCAGACGCTTGATCATACATGGTAAAGGTAGCTTGGACAAAGGGATCAGGGAGGCCAAATCTGAGCAAGGCATGTCTTAAGTATGACCAATTCACCCTGTCAAATGCCTTCACAGCATCTGTGCTGAGGAGAAGCAAGGGAGAGGATTTGCGGTTAGCGTAACAGAGAGCATTAATTACTCTGGAAGTGTTGTCCTTACCCTCCCTGTTGCAGATAAAGCCCACCTGATCCCCGTGAACAATAGAGGGAAGAAGAACGGTTGGCCAGCATTTTGGCCAGGAGTTTGAGGTCTATGTTCAGGAGGGAGATGGGCCTGTAATTAGAGCACTGCTTGGGGTCTTTCCCTTCTTTAGGTATAAGTGAAATATGGGCTGTAGTCATATCTCTAGATAAAGGTACCCCTTTAAGGGAAAGGTTACAGACCTCAAGGAGGTGTGGCAAAATAATCTCCTTAAAGGTCTTATAGTACTGCACAGGTAAGCCATCTGGGCCAGGGCTCTTACCTTTTGGCATTTGATTCAGTGCTTTGTTGAGTTCCAATAGGGTAAAAGGAGCCTCTAAAAGCGTTTTTTGTGTAGGCGTTATGGTGGGGATATTAGAGGAGTTGAGGAAAGAAGATATAAGGGAGGTATGTGTTTCCGGAGTAGCATTAGGGGGGAGATTATAAAGATTCTCATAAAAAGATCGGAACTGGGCGGCAATCTGGGTGGCCGAAAAAATGGGTTTGCCCTCAGGGGAAGTAAGTTGGTGTATATAATTTGCAGCTCTCCTGTTCTTTATCCTAGACATTAAAAATTTAGTGGCCTTGTCACCGTGGGCGAAAAATTTATGTTGAGAATTCATGTAGTATTTGGCCGATTTAGCTTGGAGGAGGGTTTTGAGTTCTGCTCTATGTTTCGATAGTTCTTGTAGAAGGGCATCAGAGGGGTTACTCTTGTGGTGGGATTCAAGCCTTTGGATGTTTTTGAGGGCCTCATCTATGGCCTTTTCCCTCAATTTTTTCTGGTAGGAACCAGTGCTGATGAATTGACCCCTGATATAGGGTTTATGCGCGTCCCATAGCAAATTGGCAGAGAGGTCAGGACTCTTGTTAATTGAGAAGTATTCCCTCATGTGATTGGAGAACAAGTCAATCGTGGATTGATGTCCCAGTAAAGATTCATTTAATCTCCAACTGAAGCGTGAGGGGGTACTATTGGGGGCCAAGATAGAAAGGAAAATTGGGGCATGGTCAGAGAGATGCATGGAACCCATGTACGCCTGACTACATAATTGAATGTGTTCCTTGGATATAAAAAGGTAATCCAGGCGGTGATAGGAACCATGCATTGGGGAAAAAAAAAGAATAATCCCGGATGTTAGGGTGGTGTGACCGCCAGACGTCTATCAGATGGAGATTCCAAAGACTATCTCTGAGGTTTTTGAGAGATCTGAGGGAGTGTTGAGACTTCTTAGCAGAGGTATCTAATGCTGGCTGTAGAGCTACATTTAGGTCTCCTCCTAGGACCACTATTCCTTCCTTGAAGGATTCAATTATGGGGCAGATGCTTGAAAACCAGCTAAATTGATTGAGGTTAGGGGCATATAGGTTTATGAAAGTATAAGTGTGCTGGCCTATGGTGCCTTTCACCAGAATGTATCTCCCATCTGGATCCTGTAAATGACATGAATATGAGAAGGGGGTCTTTCTTTGGAAACCTATGCTAACTCCGCAGGAAGCAGAGGAGCCTCCTCCGCAGTGATACCACTGGGAGTAGTGGGAAAATTGCATGTTGGGGTAATGATTAAAGCGGAAGTGCGTCTCCTGGAGGAACACTACATTAGCTCCGGCTTTCCTGAGGATAGAGAAAATTTGGCTGCGTTTTGAGGGTGATTGGAAGCCTTTCACATTATATGAGGCAATGTGTAGGTCAGCCATGGTGAGCTATATGAGTTGGAGTACCTCTTAGCCAATGGTGAGTCCTCCAGGAGAGCACGGCTTTCTCAAATGGTACCACCGGAAGGATCAGGATGCGAAGCAGGAAGGTGAGTGACTTGTGGTGTTTTGGCAGGTGTGACAAGTACCTAAAAGGTGGGGGGGAAAGGGTAACAAAAACATGAACTTTTAAAACAACAAAAAAATGAGAAACAAGCATACATAAGTATACTATAAGCATGTGGGGGGTAATAGGTCAGGTGACCCATATAGGGACCGTTTAGCACCATAAGTGATGCTGAGGGATAGTGAGCGATGATGCATTACATTTTGTAACAGTTAAAATGCAGAATAAAAAGGAGAGAGAAAGAAAAGTAAGTGGGAACAAGTGAGCATATTGTGTGGAGACAATATTAACAGAAATGCAAAGGAGCTGTTAAGTAAAAACTACTCATGTGTCGCGAGAAAGGCTCCTGGGTGCAAGGTGATGTCCTCTTTTCTTGGACCTGGAGGATTTTGGAGTGCGCTGGGTTTCAAACGGGACGATTTTGGGGAGATCAGGTAGGTCTCCAAGTTCTCGATAAAGATCCCAATTTTCAATTTGTAAGGAAGGAATGTCCAGTTCCTCCATAATAGGCGCAATGTCCGCAAATGATGTAATATTGAATCGCTTGCCTGATATTGAAAACGAAAGTCCAAATGGGAAGGACCAGCGATATAGGACTTTGTTGGACCTCATCCAATCTGTAAGGGGCTTCAGGGCTCTCCGCTTCTTAAGGGTGGAAGGAGCAAGATCCTGGTAGATTTCCAGCTTGGCATCCTCATATGACAGGTCAGGTCGGTTTCGTGCTGCATCCAGTATGGCCGCTTTAACTGGGAAATTAAGAAACCTGCATATGACGTCACGTGGTGGCTCGGTCGGCTTGGGCTTAGGACGTAATGCCCTATGTGCACGTTCAATAGCTATTTCCTGAGGATAATCAGGGCCCAGCAGAGAGCCACAGATTGAGACGATAGCGGAGGGGATGTCCCCCGGCAGGATCAATTCAGGTATGCCCCGGAATCTTAAATTATTACGGCGCCCCCTATTCTCCTGGTCTTCCAGGGCGCTGTGCAGCTCATTTAAGTGTTTCGTGCAGCGGTGGAGGGATGCGTCAACCGCTGCATGGTGATCAAGAGATGCGGCCTGGTGCGATTCAAGTGTTTCCACCCGATCTCCGATTTGTCTCACCTCCTGTCTGCAGGCCGCGATTTCAAAAAGGACAGGCTCCATGACTCTGCTCAGCGCTTGGTCCAAGTAGCTTCTGGTAAGCGGAAGGTCAGAGCAGGGCTGGCTGTCGCTTCACGGCTTTAGGTGATGGGGCCGGCGCCATCTTAGGTTCTCACACTGCGACCGTGGCAGCAGCTTTTTTCAGGAACTTGTCCATGTCGCCACTTGGAATTTGGCTTCTGGAGGTTCCAGTTTGGTCACCAAACTTGGGGTTCCCGATTTTTACCATTTTCGCTCAAATAGGCAGATGATTGCTAGTGCTAGGGACGGTCACCTTCACAGAGCAGGGAACTAAGCTGCCATCTCAGTCCGGCGCTAGCTCCGCCCCCCATCCTACCTGTTTTTGATGGTATAGCCACTTAAACTTCGAGAGTTCCCTTTGGACCAGCTGTTTTAACACTGGGGGAAGAAGATGCCACCGATAGTGTTAAGCCTTTTATGGTCATTGTTTCTTTGCCACTATAATGCAGGGTCAGGTCAGTTCAGCATTTGCAACTCACCAACGGACATGGGACATCAAATCTTTTAAGGAGTTTTGTCTAGGTTAGATTGACAATGCACCTTTCTGTCCAATCAACCTTCTGTGCTAGTACCGAATGTCCTTAGCATCACTGCACCTGCCCTATCTGGTCCAGGAATTCATAAGCAGGATCCCGCCCAGTATTCCAGTGTGGCTACAATCAGTATTGCTCAAACATTTGATATCTTTCTTCCTGAATAACATTGTTATAATATAAATTCTTACCAACTGTGCAAATTCATTGAGTTGCAAGCTCTTTTTAACTGCAAATCAAAATGGCAGCCTCCAGCAAAACAAGATGGTAGCCCCCATGAAAATTTCAATAGATGGAAAACTCAGCGTGTCACAATGGAACCCTTCGCCAGAAAATCAATATGGCAGCCCCCATGAAAATTTCAATAGACGGAACACACAGCGTAACACAATGGAACCCTCCTCGAGAAAATCAATATGGCAGCCTCCATGAAAATTTAAATAGACGGAACACTCAGTGTGTCACAATGAAACCCATTAGCAGACATGGATGATGATATCACAATGGGTCATTGCTGCTTTTCTCCCTGACGGCAGCCATTTTACTTCATTCTTTAGTCAGGTTTGGATGTGTGCATATCAACAGGTGAGGATAATTTTATATGACTCAGCATATCATGTCTGCTTGCTGGAAGATATGATTAATCAAAAAATATGCTGTTGTGAAAATTGGAATACTGCTCAGCGTATTTTTTGCAATCCCAGAAAAAACAAGCTTTCCTACCTGTTTTTGATGGTATAGCCACTTAAACTTCGAGAGTTCACTTTGGGCCAGCTGTTTTAACACTGGGGGAAGAAGATGCCACCGATGGTGTTAAGCCTTTTATGGTCATTGTTTCTTTGCCACTATAATGCGGGGTCAGGTCAGTTCAGCATTTGCAACTCACCAACGGACATGGGACATCAAATCTTTTAAGGAGTTTTGTCTAGGTTAGATTGACAATGCACCTTTCTGTCCAATCAACCTTCTGTGCTAGTACCGAATGTCCTTAGCATCACTGCACCTGCCCTATCTGGTCCAGGAATTCATAAGCAGGATCCCGCCCAGTATTCCAGTGTGGCTACAATCAGTATTGCTCAAACATTTGATATCTTTCTTCCTGTATAACATTGTTATAATATAAATTCTTACCAACTGTGCAAATTCATTGAGTTGCAAGCTCTTTTTAACTGCAAATCAAAATGGCAGCCTCCAGCAAAACAAGATGGTAGCCCCCATGAAAATTTCAATAGATGGAAAACTCAGCGTGTCACAATGGAACCCTTCGCCAGAAAATCAATATGGCAGCCCCCATGAAAATTTCAATAGACGGAACACACGGCGTAACACAATGGAACCCTCCTCGAGAAAATCAACATGGCAGCCTCCATGAAAATTTAAATAGACGGAACACTCAGTGTGTCACAATGGAACCCTTTAGCAGACATGGATGATGATATCACAATGGGCCATTGCTGTTTTTCTCCCTGACGGCAGCCATTTTACTTCATTCTTTAGTCAGAATTGGATGTGTGCATATCAACAGGTGAGGATAATTTGATATACTCAGCATATCATGTCTGCTTGCTGGAAGATATGATTAATCAAAAAATATGCTGTTGTGAAAATTGGAATACTGTTCAGCGTATTTTTGCAATCCCAGTAAAAACAAGCCTTCCTACCTGTTTTTGATGGTATAGCCACTTAAACTTCGAGAGTTCCCTTTGGACCAGCTGTTTTAACACTGGGGGAAGAAGATGCCACCGATGGTGTTAAGCATTTTATGGTCATTGTTTCTTTGCCACTATAATGCAGGGTCAGGTCAGTTCAGCATTTGCAACTCACTAACGGACATGGGACCTCAAATCTTTTAAGGATTTTTGTCTAGGTTAGATAGACAATGCACCTTTCTGTCCAATCAACCTTCTGTGCTAGTACCGAATGTCCTTAGCATCAATGCACCTGCCCTATCTGGTCCAGGAATTCATAAGCAGGATCCCGCCCAGTATTCCAGTGTGGCTACAATCAGTATTGCTCAAACATTTGATATCTCTCTTCCTGAATAACATTGTTATAATATAAATTCTTACCAACTGTGCAAATTCATTGAGTTGCAAGCTCTTTTTTACTGCAAATCAAAATGGCAGCCTACAGCAAAACAAGATGGTAGCCCCCATGAAAATTTCAATAGATGGAAAACTCAGCGTGTCACAATGGAACCCTCCTCCAGAAAATCAATATGGCAGCCTTCATGAAAATTGAAATAGACGGAACACTCAGTGTGTCACAATGGAACCCTTTAGCAGACATGGATGATGATATCACAATGGGCCATTGCTGTTTTTCTGCCTGACGGCAGCCATTTTACTTCATTCTTTAGTCAGGTTTGGATGTGTGCATATCAACAGGTGAGGATAATTTGATATGACTCAGCATATCATGTCTGCTTGCTGGAAGATATGATTAATCAAAAAATATGCTGTTGTGAAAATTGGAATACTGTTCAGCGTATTTTTGCAATCCCAGAAAAAACAAGCCTTCCTACCTGTTTTTGATGGTATAGCCATTTAAACTTCGAGAGTTCCCTTTGGGCCAGCTGTTTTAACACTGGGGGAAAGAAGATGCCACCGATGGTGTTAAGCCTTTTATGGTCATTGTTTCTTTGCCACTATAATGCAGGGTCAGGTCAGTTCAGCATCTGCAACTCACCAACGGACATGGGACATCAAATCTTTTAAAGAGTTTTGTCTAGGTTAGATTGACAATGCACCTTTCTGTCCAATCAACCTTCTGTGCTAGTAACGAATGTCCTTAGCATCACTGCACCTGCCCTATCTGGTCCAGGAATTTATAAGCAGGATCCCGCCCAGTATTCCAGTGTGGTTACAATCAGTATTGCTAAAACATTTGATATCTTTCTACCTGAATAACATTGTTATAATATAAACTCTTACCAACTGTGCAAATTTATTGAGTTGCAAGCTCTTTTTAACCACCTCCGGACCGCTGTACGCAGATTCGCGTTCCGGAGGTGGCAGCGCTGCGCACAGTCACCCCTTTGATCACCCCTTTGATCGCCCCTGTCAATCACTAGTGAAAGGAAAAAAAGTGATCAGTGTAAACTGTCACTTTTTTTTTTTCACTAGTATTGGCTGTTAGGTTTTAGGGATAGTTTAGGCCCCTTGGTTAGGTAGTTAGCGTCAGTTAGCGCCCACCCCACCGCACCGCAGTCACTTTTATTCGCTGAATAGCGTATCGCTAATCAGCATTTGTACTTTTATAGTATCTGTAAGTGATCAAAACTGATCACGGTCAGATCTATAATAGTATTAGTGTCACTTTAGTTCGCCCTCCACCCAAAACGCAGTGTTTGCCCGATCAGGCCTGATCGGTCGCCCACACGTGCGTTCACCCACGCCCGCCCCACCGCAGTGACAAAAAATATATATTTTTTGATCACTGCACATTCATTTTACACGCACTGCGGCGATAAAAAAATCAGTTTTGATATTTTTTATCAACCGCAGCGACCTCCGGTACTTCGCTAGCCTCCCCTTTGTAAGACAGGCTTGCTTTTTTTCTTGGGTAGTCTCAGGGAATACCCCTAAATTTAGTAGTCCAAAATGTCAAACAGGGGGTATTCTTCTGAAGAGGCCTACAGGATTCTGACCCAGTCGGATGAGGAGTGGGAACCCTCATCTGATGAATCTAGCGGGTCAGAATATGAACCTGTGGAAAGCAGTGGCTCTCTGACCCAAAGTTCGGACGAGGAGGTGGAGGTCCCTGGCAGCACCAGGCGTACCCGGCCCCGTGTCGCTAGACCACAGGTTATGCAGGATCCGCTTCAAGAGCAGCAGAGTGGGGCTGTCGCTGCCGGATCACGTGGTGAGGCATACACCAGCAGCGCAGCCCTCCCTGGACCTAGTACCAGCACTGCCGTACAACATGGTGACGTGGCGAGCACCAGAAGGGCAGTTGAAGCTGGTACGGTGGCACGTGCAGTAGTTACCCCGTCGCAGCCACCGCACAGACAGGCCCGTAGAGCCCCTAGAATCCCTGAGGTGCTGGCAAACCCTGATTGGCAGTCACCAACTTCAGCCGCACCTGTAGTTCCCCCTTTCACCGCCCAGTCTGGAGTTCGGGTTGAGACGGCTCAAATCGGTTCGGCCCTGGGATTTTTTGAGCTGTTCTTGACTGCGGAGCTCTTGGACTTAGTCGTGGCAGAGACCAACCAGTATGCCACACAATTTATATCCGCCAACCCGGGAAGCTTTTATGCCCAGCCTTTCCGGTGGAAACCAGTCCAAGTTTCCGAAATTAAAAATTTTTTGGGCCTTCTCCTCAACATGGGCCTGACAAAAAAGCATGAATTGCGGTCATATTGGTCAACGCACCCGATTCATCACATGCCCATGTTCTCTGCTGCTATGTCCAGGGCACGATTTGAGGCCATCCTCCGTTTCCTGCATTTTAGCGACAACACCACCTCCCGTCCCAGAGGCCACCCAGCTTTTGACCGGCTCCACAAAATTCGGCCCCTCATAGACCATTTCAACCAGAAATTTGCAGATTTGTATACCCCCGAGCAAAACATCTGCGTAGACGAGTCCCTAATACATTTTACCGGGCGCCTTGGCTTCAAACAGTACATCCCAAGCAAGCGTGCCCGGTATGGGGTCAAATTGTATAAGCTCTGTGAAAGGGCCACAGGCTATACCCACAAATTTCGGATCTATGAGGGAAAAGATCAGACCCTGGAGCCGGTCGGTTGCCCTGACTACCTTGGGAGCAGTGGGAAGACAGTCTGGGACTTGGTGTCACCCTTATTCGGCAAGGGGTACCATCTTTATGTGGACAATTTTTACACAAGTGTGGCCCTCTTTAGGCATTTGTTTCTAGAACGGATTTGCGCCTGTGGCACCGCGCGAACTAGTCGCGTGGGCTTCCCCCAACGGCTTGTAACCACCCGTCTTGCAAGGGGGGAGAGGGCTGCCTTGTGTAACGAAGAACTGCTCGCGGTGAAATGGAGAGACAAGCGTGACGTTTACATGCTCTCCTCCATTCACGCAGACACGACAATCCAAATTGAGCGAGCAACCCGTGTCATTGAAAAGCCCCTCTGTGTCCACGACTATAATGCGCTCATGGGAGGGGTGGACTTCAATGACCAGATGTTGTCTCCGTATTTAGTTTCCCGCAGAACCAGACGCTGGTATAAGAAGGTGTCTGTATATTTAATTCAATTGGCGCTCTACAATAGTTTTGTTCTCTACAGTAAGGCTGGGAGAACACGATCTTTCCTCAAATTCCAGGAAGAGATCATCGAGAACCTCCTTTACCCAGGAGGTTCCGTGGCCCCATCCCCCAGTGTAGTTAGCCGTCTACACGAGCGACATTTCCCCAGTGTCGTTCCTGGTACCTCAACCCAACCGTCACCCCGAAAAAGATGTCGTGTCTGTAGCAGGAGTGGAATAAGGCGTGACACCCGCTATTTCTGTCCTGACTGTCCGGACCACCCTGCCCTATGCTATGGAGAGTGTTTCCGGAAGTACCACACACAGGTACACCTAGCATAGGGATTGCATCTCACAGGACAGGCACACAGGGCTATTAGGGCCCTTTTACTCTCAGCTGCTGCAAACCTCTCCTTTCACCTGGGATAAAGTGCATAACGTACTTCGCCACATCTTTGGGCGATTTGCGCTTTGCACATTGTCCCATGGGGAAGGAGAGGTTTGTTCTATAAAGGTAAAAAAAACTAAACAAAAAACAAAAAAAAAATTACCGGTAAGTAAAAAAGTTAAAAAAGTTTAAAAAAGTTAATATGTTCTGTTCTAAAGTTAATAAAGTTATTGCTTTGCGGCCTGTTTTTTTCTTTTTTGTTTTGTTTTTTTTACCTTCCAGGTGGACCAACCGATCGACCAGCTGCAGCACTGATGTGCATTCGGACAGAAGCATTGCGCTGCTGTCAGATTACACGCAAGTCGGTGTATGCGGCGCTGCAAGACGAGATTTCTCCTCTGCAGTAAAAGATATGTTTGCCGAGGCATATGAGCTGAGGAGGTGGCGGTGTTCATATACTTTGGCAAACACTTTGTATATATAAAAAAAAAAAATCCCGGCAATGATTTATTCATCCACATCGATTGATGTGAATGGAGAAATCGGGTTTGCCAGGGCATACGAGCTGAAGTGGGTATGGATGTTGGGCGGAGCTCCTATGTCCTGGCAGACGCCTTTCCCCTCCTTTTTCTTTTTTGGCAGAGATTTTTTCATCCACATTGATCGATGCGAATGAAGAAATCTGTGCCGTTCATTTTTTTCTTTCAGCCCAGAGGCTGAACGGAAAAAAAAAATCTCATTACCCGTATGCTCAATATAAGGAGAATAGCAGAAACTCCTAATGCTGGGCATACATGTAATGATTGCGGAGACCCTCAAATGCCAGGGCAGTACAAACACCCCACAAATAACACCATTTTGGAAAGAAGACACCCCAAGGTATTCGCTGAGGGGCATATTGAGTCCATGAAAGATTGAAATTTTTGTCCCAAGTTAGCGGAAAGGGAGACTTTGTGAGAACAAAATCCAAAAAATCAATTTCCGCTAACTTGTGCCAAAATTTTTTTTTTTCAATGAACTCGCCATGCCCCTCATTGAATACCTTGGGGTGTCTTCTTTCCAAAATGGGGTCACATGTGGGGTATTTATACTGCCCTGGCATTTTAGGGGCCCCAAAGCGTGAGAAGAAGTCTGGTATCCAAATGTCTAAAAATGCCCTCCTAAAAGGAATTTGGGCACCTTTGCCCACCTAGGCTGCAAAAAAGTGTCACACATGTGGTATCTCCGTATTCAGCAGAAGTTGGGGAATATGTTTTTGGGTGTCATTTTACATATACCCATGCTGGGTGAGATAAATATCTTGGTCAAATGCCAACTTTGTATAAAAAAAATGGGAAAAGTTGTCTTTTGCCAAGATATTTCTGTCACCCAGCATGGGTATATGTAAAATGACACCCCAAAACACATTCCCCACCTTCTCCTGAGTACGGATATACCAGATGTGTGACACTTTTTTGCAGCCTAGGTGGGCAAAGGGGCCCACATTCCAAAGAGCACAGGTCATTTACCTACTTACCACACATTAGGGCCCCTGGAAAATGCCAGGGCAGTATAACTACACCACAAGTGACCCCATTTTGGAAAGAAGACACCCCAAGGTATTCCGTGAGGGGCATGGCAAGTTCCTAGAATTTTTTATTTTTTGTCACAAGTTAGTGGAAAATGATGATTTTTTTTTTTTTTTTTTTTTTTCATACAAAGTCTCCTATTCCACTAACTTGTGACAAAAAAAAAAAATTTCCATGAACTCACTATGCCCATCAGCGAATACCTTGGGGTCTCTTCTTTCCAAAATGGGGTCACTTGTGGGGTAGTTATACTGCCCTGGCATTCTAGGGGCCCAAATGTGTGGTAAGGAGTTTGAAATCAAATTCTGTAAAAAATGACCTGTGAAATCCGAAAGGTGCTCTTTGGAATATGGGCCCCTTTGCCCACCTAGGCTGCAAAAAAGTGTCACACATCTGGTATCTCCGTACTCAGGAGAAGGTGGGGAATGTGTTTTGGGGTGTCATTTTATATATACCCATGCTGGGTGAGAGAAATATCTTGGCAAAAGACAACTTTTCCCATTTTTTTATACAAAGTTGTCATTTGACCAAGATATTTATCTCACCCAGCATGGGTATATGTAAAAAGACACCCCAAAACACATTCCTCAACTTCTCCTGAGTACGGGGATACCAGATGTGTGACACTTTTTTGCAGCCTAGGTGGGCAAAGGGGCCCATATTCCAAAGAGCACCTTTCGGATTTCACAGGTCATTTTTTACAGAATTTGATTTCAAACTCCTTACCACACATTTGGGCCCCTAGAATGCCAGGGCAGTATAACTACCCCACAAGTGACCCCATTTTGGAAAGAAGAGACCCCAAGGTATTCGCTGATGGGCATAGTGAGTTCATGGAAGTTTTTATTTTTTGTCACAAGTTTGTGGAATATGAGACTTTGTATGGAAAAAAAAAAAAAAAAAATCATCATTTTCCACTAACTTGTGACAAAAAATAAAAAATTCTAGGAACTCGCCATGCGCCTCACGGAATACCTTGGGGTGTTTTCTTTCCAAAATGGGGTCACTTGTGGGGTAGTTATACTGCCCTGGCATTCTAGGGGCCCAAATGTGTGGTAAGGAGTTTGAAATCAAATTCTGTAAAAAATGACCTATGAAATCCGAAAGGTGCTCTTTGGAATATGGGCCCCTTTGCCCACCTAGGCTGCAAAAAAGTGTCACACATCTGGTATCCCCGTACTCAGGAGAAGGTGGGGAATGTGTTTTGGGGTGTCATTTTATATATACCCATGCTGGGTGAGAGAAATATCTTGGTCAAATGACAACTTTGTATAAAAAAATGGGAAAAGTTGTCTTTTGCCAAGATATTTCTCTCACCCAGCATGGGTATATATAAAATGACACCCCAAAACACATTCCCCACCTTCTCCTGAGTACGGAGATACCAGATGTGTGACACTTTTTCGCAGCCTAGGTGGGCAAAGGGGCCCATATTCCAAAGAGCACCTTTCCGATTTCACAGGTCATTTTTTACAGAATTTGATTTCAAACTCCTTACCACACATTTGGGCCCCTAGAATGCCAGGGCAGTATAACTACCCCACAAGTGACCCCATTTTGGAAAGAAGAGACCCCAAGGTATTCGCTGATGGGCATAGTGAGTTCATAGAACTTTTTATTTTTTGTCACAAGTTAGTGGAATATGAGACTTTGTAAGAAAAAAAAAAAAAAAAATCATCATTTTCCGCTAACTTGTGACAAAAAATAAAAAGTTCTATGAACTCACTATGCCCATCAGTGAATACCTTAGGGTGTCTACTTTCAGAAATAGGGTCATTTGTGGGGTGTTTGTACTGTCTGGGCATTGTAGAACCTCAGGAAACATGACAGGTGCTCAGAAAGTCAGAGCTGCTTCAAAAAGCGGAAATTCACATTTTTGTACCATAGTTTGTAAACGCTATAATTTTTACCCAAACCATTTTTTTTTTACCCAAACATTTTTTTTTTATCAAAGACATGTAGAACTATAAATTTAGAGCAAAATTTCTATATGGATCTCGTTTTTTTTACAAAATTTTACAACTGAAAGTGAAAAATGTCATTTTTTTGCAAAAAAATCGTTAAATTTCGATTAATAACAAAAAAAGTAAAAATGTCAGCAGCAATGAAATACCACCAAATGAAAGCTCTATTAGTGAGAAGAAAAGGAGGTAAAATTCATTTGGGTGGTAAGTTGCATGACCGAGCAATAAACGGTGAAAGTAGTGTAGGTCAGAAGTGTAAAAAGTGGCCTGGTCTTTCAAGGTGTTTAAGCACTGGGGGCTGAGGTGGTTAACTGCAAATCAAAATGGCAGCCTCCAGCAAAACAAGATGGTAGCCCCCATGAAAATTTCAATAGATGGAAAACTCAGCGTGTCACAATGGAACCCTCCTCCAGAAAATCAATATGGTAGCCCCCATGAAAATTTCAATAGACGGAACACACAGCGTAACACAATGGAACCCTCCTCGAGAAAATAAACATGGCAGCCTCCATGAAAATTTAAATAGACGGAACACTCAGTGTGTCACAATGGAATCCTTTAGCAGACATGGATGATGATATCACAATGGGCCATTGCTGTTTTTCTCCCTGACGGCAGCCATTTTACTTCATTCTTTAGTCAGGTTTGGATGTGTGCATATCAACAGGTAAGGATAATTTGATATGACTCAGCATATCATGTCTGCTTGCTGGAAGTTATGATTAATCAAAAAATATGCTGTTGTGAAAATTGGAATACTGTTCAGCGTATTTTTGCAATCCCAGAAAAAACAAGCCTTCCTACCTGTTTTTGATGGTATAGCCACTTAAACTTCGAGAGTTCCCTTTGGACCAGCTGTTTTAACACTGGGGGAAGAAGATGCCACCGATGGTGTTAAGCCTTTTATGGTCATTGTTTCTTTGCCACTATAATGCAGGGTCAGGTCAGTTCAGCATTTGCAACTCACCAACGGACATGGGACCTCAAATCTTTTAAGGAGTTTTGTCTAGGTTAGATTGACAATGCACCTTTCTGTCCAATCAACCTTCTGTGCTAGTACTGAATGTCCTTAGCATCACTGCACCTGCCCTATCTGGTCCAGGAATTCATAAGCAGGATCCCGCTCAGTATTCTAGTGTGGCTACAATCATTATTGCTCAAACATTTGATATCTTTCTTCCTGAATAACATTGTTATAATATAAACTCTTACCAACTGTGCAAATTCATTGAGTTGCAAGCTCTTTTTAACTGCAAATCAAAATGGCAGCCTCCAGCAAAACAAGATGGTAGCCCCCATGAAAATTTCAATAGATGGAAAACTCAGCGTGTCACAATGGAACCCTCCTCCAGAAAATCAATATGGCAGCCCTCATGAAAATTTCAATAGACGGTACACACAGCGTAACACAATGGAACCCTCCTCCAGAAAATCAATATGGCAGCCTCCATGAAATTTTCAATAGACGGAACACTCAGTGTGTCACAATGGAACCCTTTAGCAGACATGGATGATGATATCACAATGGGCCATTGCTGTTTTTCTCCCTGACGGCAGCCATTTTACTTCATTCTTTAGTCAGGTTTGGATAAGTGCATATCAACAGGTGAGGATAATTTTATATGACTCAGCATATCATGTCTGCTTGCTGGAAGATATGATTAATCAAAAAATATGCTGTTGTGAAAATTGGAATACTGTTCAGCGTATTTTTGCAATCCCAGAAAAAACAAGCCTTCCTACCTGTTTTTGATGGTATAGCCATTTAAACTTAGAGAGTTCCTTTTGGGCCAGCTGTTTTAACACTGGGGGAAGAAGATGCCACCGAGGGTGTTAAGCCTTTTATGGTCATTGTTTCTTTGGCACTATAATGCAGGGTCAGGTCAGTTCAGCATTTGCAACTCACCAACGGACATGGGACATCAAATCTTTTAAGGAGTTTTGTCTAGGTTAGATTGACAATGCCCCTTTCTGTCCAATCAACCTTCTGTGCTGGTACTGAATGTCCTTAGCATCACTGCACCTGCCCTATCTGGTCCAGGAATTCATAAGCAGGATCCCGCCCAGTATTCCAGTGTGGCTACAATCAGTATTGCTCAAACATTTGATATCTTTCTTCCTGAATAACATTGTTATAATATAAACTCTTACCAACTGTGCAAATTCATTGAGTTGCAAGCTCTTTTTAACTGCAAATCAAAATGGCAGCCTCCAGCAAAACAAGATGGTAGCCCCCATGAAAATTTCAATAGATGGAAAACTCAGCGTGTCACAATGGAACCCTCCTCCAGAAAATCAATATGGTAGCCCCCATGAAAATTTCAATAGACGGAACACACAGCGTAACACAATGGAACCCTCCTCGAGAAAATCAATATGGCAGCCTCCAGGAAAATTTAAATAGACGGAACACTCAGTGTGTCACAATGGAACCCTTTAGCAGACATGGATGATGATATCACAATGGGCCATTGCTGTTTTTCTCCCTGACGGCAGCCATTTTACTTCATTCTTTAGTCAGGTTTGGATGTGTGCATATCAACAGGTGAGGATAATTTTATATGACTCAGCATATCATGTCTGCTTGCTGGAAGATATGATTAATCAAAAAATATGCTGTTGTGAAAATTGGAATACTGTTCAGCGTATTTTTGCAATCCCAGAAAAAACAAGCCTTCCTACCTGTTTTTGATGGTATAGCCATTTAAACTTCGAGAGTTCCCTTTGCGCCAGCTGTTTTAACACTGAGGGAAGAAGATGCCACCGATGGTGTTAAGTCTTTTATGGTCATTGTTTCTTTGCCACTATAATGCAGGGTCAGGTCAGTTCAGCATTTGCAACTCACCAACGGACATGGGACCTCAAATCTTTTAAGGAGTTTTGTCTAGGTTAGATTGACAATGCACCTTTCTGTCCAATCAACCTTCTGTGATAGTACTGAATGTCCTTAGCATCACTGCACCTGCCCTATCTGGTCCAGGAATTCATAAGCAGGATCCCGCTCAGTATTCTAGTGTGGCTACAATCATTATTGCTCAAACATTTGATATCTTTCTTCCTGAATAACATTGTTATAATATAAACTCTTACAACTGTGCAAATTCATTGAGTTGCAAGCTCTTTTTAACTGCAAATCAAAATGGCAGCCTCCAGCAAAACAAGATGGTAGCCCCCATGAAAATTTCAATAGATGGAAAACTCAGCGTGTCACAATGGAACCCTCCTCCAGAAAATCAATATGGCAGCCTCCATGAAATTTTCAATAGACGGAACACTCAGTGTGTCACAATGGAACCCTTTAGCAGACATGGATGATGATATCACAATGGGCCATTGCTGTTTTTCTCCCTGACGGCAGCCATTTTACTTCATTCTTTAGTCAGGTTTGGATAAGTGCATATCAACAGGTGAGGATAATTTTATATGACTCAGCATATCATGTCTGCTTGCTGGAAGATATGATTAATCAAAAAATATGCTGTTGGGAAAATTGGAATACTGTTCAGCGTATTTTTGCAATCCCAGAAAAAACAAGCCTTCCTACCTGTTTTTGATGGTATAGCCATTTACACTTAGAGAGTTCCTTTTGGGCCAGCTGTTTTAACACTGGGGGAAGAAGATGCCACCGAGGGTGTTAAGCCTTTTATGGTCATTGTTTCTTTGGCACTATAATGCAGGGTCAGGTCAGTTCAGCATTTGCAACTCACCAACGGACATGGGACATCAAATCTTTTAAGGAGTTTTGTCTAGGTTAGATTGACAATGCCCCTTTCTGTCCAATCAACCTTCTGTGCTGGTACTGAATGTCCTTATCATCACTGCACCTGCCCTATCTGGTCCAGGAATTCATAAGCAGGATCCCGCCCAGTATTCCAGTGTGGCTACAATCAGTATTGCTCAAACATTTGATATCTTTCTTCCTGAATAACATTGTTATAATATAAACTCTTACCAACTGTGCAAATTCATTGAGTTGCAAGCTCTTTTTAACTGCAAATCAAAATGGCAGCCTCCAGCAAAACAAGATGGTAGCCCCCATGAAAATTTCAATAGATGGAAAACTCAGCGTGTCACAATGGAACCCTCCTCCAGAAAATCAATATGGTAGCCCCCATGAAAATTTCAATAGACGGAACACACAGCGTAACACAATGGAACCCTCCTCGAGAAAATCAATATGGCAGCCTCCAGGAAAATTTAAATAGACGGAACACTCAGTGTGTCACAATGGAACCCTTTAGCAGACATGGATGATGATATCACAATGGGCCATTGCTGTTTTTCTCCCTGACGGCAGCCATTTTACTTCATTCTTTAGTCAGGTTTGGATGTGTGCATATCAACAGGTGAGGATAATTTTATATGACTCAGCATATCATGTCTGCTTGCTGGAAGATATGATTAATCAAAAAATATGCTGTTGTGAAAATTGGAATACTGTTCAGCGTATTTTTGCAATCCCAGAAAAAACAAGCCTTCCTACCTGTTTTTGATGGTATAGCCATTTAAACTTCGAGAGTTCCCTTTGCGCCAGCTGTTTTAACACTGGGGGAAGAAGATGCCACCGATGGTGTTAAGTCTTTTATGGTCATTGTTTCTTTGCCACTATAATGCAGGGTCAGGTCAGTTCAGCATTTGCAACTCACCAACGGACATGGGACATCAAATCTTTTAAGGAGTTTTGTCTAGGTTAGATTGACAATGCACCTTTCTGTCCAATCAACCTTCTGTGCTAGTACCGAATGTCCTTAGCATCACTGCACCTGCCCTATCTGGTCCAGGAATTCATAAGCAGGATCCCGCCCAGTATTCCAGTGTGGCTACAATCAGTATTGCTCAAACATTTGATATCTTTCTTCCTGAATAACATTGTTATAATATAAACTCTTACCAACTGTGCAAATTCATTGAGTTGCAAGCTCTTTTTAACTGCAAATCAAAATGGCAGCCTCCAGCAAAACAAGATGGTAGCCCCCATGAAAATTTCAATAGATGGAAAACTCAGCGTGTCACAATGGAACCCTCCTCCAGAAAATCAATATGGCAGCCCCCATGAAAATTTCAATAGACGGAACACACAGCGTAACACAATGGAACCCTCCTCGAGAAAATCAATATGGCAGCCTCCATGAAATTTTCAATAGACGGAACACTCAGTGTGTCACAATGGAACCCTTTAGCAGACATGGATGATGATATCACAATGGGCCATTGCTGTTTTTCTCCCTGACGGCAGCCATTTTACTTCATTCTTTAGTCAGGTTTGGATAAGTGCATTTCAACAGGTGAGGATATTTTTTTATGACTCAGCATATCATGTCTGCTTGCTGGAAGATATGATTAATCAAAAAATATGCTGTTGTGAAAATTGGAATACTGTTCAGCGTATTTTTGCAATCCCAGAAAAAACAAGCCTTCCTACCTGTTTTTGATGGTATAGCCATTTAAACTTAGAGAGTTCCTTTTGGGCCAGCTGTTTTAACACTGGGGGAAGAAGATGCCACCGATGGTGTTAAGCCTTTTATGGTCATTGTTTCTTTGCCACTATAATGCAGGGTCAGGTCAGTTCAGCATTTGCAACTCACCAACGGACATGGGACATCAAATCTTTTAAGGAGTTTTGTCTAGGTTATATTGACAATGCCCCTTTCTGTCCAATCAACCTTCTGTGCTGGTACCGAATGTCCTTAGCATCACTGCACCTGCCCTATCTGGTCCAGGAATTCATAAGCAGGATCCCGCCCAGTATTCCAGTGTGGCTACAATCAGTATTGCTCAAACATTTGATATCTTTCTTCCTGAATAACATTGTTATAATATAAACTCTTACCAACTGTGCAAATTCATTGAGTTGCAAGCTCTTTTTAACTGCAAATCAAAATGGCAGCCTCCAGCAAAACAAGATGGTAGCCCCCATGAAAATTTCAATAGATGGAAAACTCAGCATGTCACAATGGAACCCTCCTCCAGAAAATCAATATGGTAGCCCCCATGAAAATTTCAATAGACGGAACACACAGCGTAACACAATGGAACCCTCCTCGAGAAAATCAATATGGCAGCCTCCATGAAAATTTAAATAGACGGAACACTCAGTGTGTCACAATGGAACCCTTTAGCAGACATGGATGATGATATCACAATGGGCCATTGCTGTTTTTCTCCCTGACGGCAGCCATTTTACTTCATTCTTTAGTCAGGTTTGGATGTGTGCATATCAACAGGTGAGGATAATTTTATATGACTCAGCATATCATGTCTGCTTGCTGGAAGATATGATTAATCAAAAAATATGCTGTTGTGAAAATTGGAATACTGTTCAGCGTATTTTTGCAATCCCAGAAAAAACAAGCCTTCCTACCTGTTTTTGATGGTATAGCCATTTAAACTTAGAGAGTTCCTTTTGGGCCAGCTGTTTTAACACTGGGGGAAGAAGATGCCACCGATGGTGTTAAGCCTTTTATGGTCATTGTTTCTTTGCCACTATAATGCAGGGTCAGGTCAGTTCAGCATTTGCAACTCACCAACGGACATGGGACATCAAATCTTTTAAGGAGTTTTGTCTAGGTTAGATTGACAATGCACCTTTCTGTCCAATCAACCTTCTGTGCTAGTACCGAATGTCCTTAGCATCACTGCACCTGCCCTATCTGGTCCAGGAATTCATAAGCAGGATCCCGCCCAGTATTCCAGTGTGGCTACAATCAGTATTGCTCAAACATTTGATATCTTTCTTCCTGAATAACATTGTTATAATATAAACTCTTACCAACTGTGCAAATTCATTGAGTTGCAAGCTCTTTTTAACTGCAAATCAAAATGGCAGCCTCCAGCAAAACAAGATGGTAGCCCCCATGAAAATTTCAATAGATGGAAAACTCAGCGTGTCACAATGGAACCCTCCTCCAGAAAATCAATATGGCAGCCCCCATGAAAATTTCAATAGACGGAACACACAGCGTAACACAATGGAACCCTCCTCCAGAAAATCAATATGGCAGCCTCCATGAAAATTTCAATAGACGGAACACTCAGTGTGTCACAATGGAACCCTTTAGCAGACATGGATGATGATATCACAATGGGCCATTGCTGTTTTTCTCCCTGACGGCAGCCATTTTACTTCATTCTTTAGTCAGGTTTGGATGTGTGCATATCAACAGGTGAGGATAATTTTATATGACTCAGCATATCATGTCTGCTTGCTGGAAGATATGATTAATCAAAAAATATGCTGTTGTGAAAATTGGAATACTGTTCAGCGTATTTTTGCAATCCCAGAAAAAACAAGCCTTCCTACCTGTTTTTGATGGTATAGCCATTTAAACTTCGAGAGTTCCCTTTGGCCAGCTGTTTTAACACTGGGGGAAGAAGATGCCACCGATGGTGTTAAGCCTTTTATGGTCATTGTTTCTTTGCCACTATAATGCAGGGTCAGGTCAGTTCAGCATTTGCAACTCACCAACGGACATGGGACATCAAATCTTTTAAGGAGTTTTGTCTAGGTTAGATTGACAATGCACCTTTCTGTCCAATCAACCTTCTGTGCTAGTACCGAATGTCCTTAGCATCACTGCACCTGCCCTATCTGGTCCAGGAATTCATAAGCAGGATCCCGCCCAGTATTCCAGTGTGGCTACAATCAGTATTGCTCAAACATTTGATATCTTTCTTCCTGAATAACATTGTTATAATATAAACTCTTACCAACTGTGCAAATTCATTGAGTTGCAAGCTCTTTTTAACTGCAAATCAAAATGGCAGCCTCCAGCAAAACAAGATGGTAGCCCCCATGAAAATTTCAATAGATGGAAAACTCAGCGTGTCACAATGGAACCCTCCTCCAGAAAATCAATATGGCAGCCCCCATGAAAATTTCAATAGACGGAACACACAGCGTAACACAATGGAACCCTCCTCCAGAAAATCAATATGGCAGCCTCCATGAAAATTTCAATAGACGGAACACTCAGTGTGTCACAATGGAACCCTTTAGCAGACATGGATGATGATATCACAATGGGCCATTGCTGTTTTTCTCCCTGACGGCAGCCATTTTACTTCATTCTTTAGTCAGGTTTGGATGTGTGCATATCAACAGGTGAGGATAATTTTATATGACTCAGCATATCATGTCTGCTTGCTGGAAGATATGATTAATCAAAAAATATGCTGTTGTGAAAATTGGAATACTGTTCAGCGTATTTTTGCAATCCCAGAAAAAACAAGCCTTCCTACCTGTTTTTGATGGTATAGCCACTTAAACTTCGAGAGTTCCCTTTGGACCAGCTGTTTTAACACTGGGGGAAGAAGATGCCACCGATGGTGTTAAGCCTTTTATGGTCATTGTTTCTTTGCCACTATAATGCAGGGTCAGGTCAGTTCAGCATTTGCAACTCACCAACGGACATGGGACATCAAATCTTTTAAGGAGTTTTGTCTAGGTTAGATTGACAATGCACCTTTCTGTCCAATCAACCTTCTGTGCTAGTACCGAATGTCCTTAGCATCACTGCACCTGCCCTATCTGGTCCAGGAATTCATAAGCAGGATCCCGCCCAGTATTCCAGTGTGGCTACAATCAGTATTGCTCAAACATTTGATATCTTTCTTCCTGAATAACATTGTTATAATATAAACTCTTACCAACTGTGCAAATTCATTGAGTTGCAAGCTCTTTTTAACTGCAAATCAAAATGGCAGCCTCCAGCAAAACAAGATGGTAGCCCCCATGAAAATTTCAATAGATGGAAAACTCAGCGTGTCACAATGGAACCCTCCTCCAGAAAATCAATATGGCAGCCCCCATGAAAATTTCAATAGACGGAACACACAGCGTAACACAATGGAACCCTCCTCCAGAAAATCAATATGGCAGCCTCCATGAAAATTTCAATAGACGGAACACTCAGTGTGTCACAATGGAACCCTTTAGCAGACATGGATGATGATATCACAATGGGCCATTGCTGTTTTTCTCCCTGACGGCAGCCATTTTACTTCATTCTTTAGTCAGGTTTGGATGTGTGCATATCAACAGGTGAGGATAATTTGATATGACTCAGCATATCATGTCTGCTTGCTGGAAGATATGATTAATCAAAAAATATGCTGTTGTGAAAATTGGAATACTGTTCAGCGTATTTTTGCAATCCCAGAAAAAACAAGCCTTCCTACCTGTTTTTGATGGTATAGCCACTTAAACTTCGAGAGTTCCCTTTGGCCAGCTGTTTTAACACTGGGGGAAGAAGATGCCACCGATGGTGTTAAGCCTTTTATGGTCATTGTTTCTTTGCCACTATAATGCAGGGTCAGGTCAGTTCAGCATTTGCAACTCACCAACGGACATGGGACATCAAATCTTTTAAGGAGTTTTGTCTAGGTTAGATTGACAATGCACCTTTCTGTCCAATCAACCTTCTGTGCTAGTACCGAATGTCCTTAGCATCACTGCACCTGCCCTATCTGGTCCAGGAATTCATAAGCAGGATCCCGCCCAGTATTCCAGTGTGGCTACAATCAGTATTGCTCAAACATTTGATATCTTTCTTCCTGAATAACATTGTTATAATATAAACTCTTACCAACTGTGCAAATTCATTGAGTTGCAAGCTCTTTTTAACTGCAAATCAAAATGGCAGCCTCCAGCAAAACAAGATGGTAGCCCCCATGAAAATTTCAATAGATGGAAAACTCAGCGTGTCACAATGGAACCCTACTTGAGAAAATCAATATGGTAGCCCCCATGAAAATTTCAATAGACGGAACACACAGCGTAACACAATGGAACCCTCCTCGAGAAAATCAATATGGCAGCCTCCATGAAAATTTCAATAGACGGAACACTCAGTGTGTCACAATGGAACCCTTTAGCAGACATGGATGATGATATCACAATGGGCCATTGCTGTTTTTCTCCCTGACGGCAGCCATTTTACTTCATTCTTTAGTCAGGTTTGGATGTGTGCATATCAACAGGTGAGGATAATTTTATATGACTCAGCATATCATGTCTGCTTGCTGGAAGATATGATTAATCAAAAAATATGCTGTTGTGAAAATTGGAATACTGTTCAGCGTATTTTTGCAATCCCAGAAAAAACAAGCCTTCCTACCTGTTTTTGATGGTATAGCCATTTAAACTTCGAGAGTTCCCTTTGGACCAGCTGTTTTAACACTGGGGGAAGAAGATGCCACCGATGGTGTTAAGCCTTTTATGGTCATTGTTTCTTTGCCACTATAATGCAGGGTCAGGTCAGTTCAGCATTTGCAACTCACCAACGGACATGGGACATCAAATCTTTTAAGGAGTTTTGTCTAGGTTAGATTGACAATGCACCTTTCTGTCCAATCAACCTTCTGTGCTAGTACCGAATGTCCTTAGCATCACTGCACCTGCCCTATCTGGTCCAGGAATTCATAAGCAGGATCCCGCCCAGTATTCCAGTGTGGCTACAATCAGTATTGCTCAAACATTTGATATCTTTCTTCCTGAATAACATTGTTATAATATAAACTCTTACCAACTGTGCAAATTCATTGAGTTGCAAGCTCTTTTTAACTGCAAATCAAAATGGCAGCCTCCAGCAAAACAAGATGGTAGCCCCCATGAAAATTTCAATAGATGGAAAACTCAGCGTGTCACAATGGAACCCTCCTCCAGAAAATCAATATGGCAGCCCTCATGAAAATTTCAATAGACGGAACACACAGCGTAACACAATGGAACCCTCCTCCAGAAAATCAATATGGCAGCCTCCATGAAAATTTCAATAGACGGAACACTCAGTGTGTCACAATGGAACCCTTTAGCAGACATGGATGATGATATCACAATGGGCCATTGCTGTTTTTCTCCCTGACGGCAGCCATTTTACTTCATTCTTTAGTCAGGTTTGGATAAGTGCATTTCAACAGGTGAGGATATTTTTTTATGACTCAGCATATCATGTCTGCTTGCTGGAAGATATGATTAATCAAAAAATATGCTGTTGTGAAAATTGGAATACTGTTCAGCGTATTTTTGCAATCCCAGAAAAAACATGCCTTCCTACCTGGTTTTGATGGTATAGCCATTTAAACTTAGAGAGTTCCTTTTGGGCCAGCTGTTTTAACACTGGGGGAAGAAGATGCCACCGATGGTGTTAAGCCTTTTATGGTCATTGTTTCTTTGCCACTATAATGCAGGGTCAGGTCAGTTCAGCATTTGCAACTCACCAACGGACATGGGACATCAAATCTTTTAAGGAGTTTTGTCTAGGTTATATTGACAATGCCCCTTTCTGTCCAATCAACCTTCTGTGCTGGTACCGAATGTCCTTAGCATCACTGCACCTGCCCTATCTGGTCCAGGAATTCATAAGCAGGATCCCGCCCAGTATTCCAGTGTGGCTACAATCAGTATTGCTCAAACATTTGATATCTTTCTTCCTGAATAACATTGTTATAATATAAACTCTTACCAACTGTGCAAATTCATTGAGTTGCAAGCTCTTTTTAACTGCAAATCAAAATGGCAGCCTCCAGCAAAACAAGATGGTAGCCCCCATGAAAATTTCAATAGATGGAAAACTCAGCGTGTCACAATGGAACCCTCCTCCAGAAAATCAATATGGTAGCCCCCATGAAAATTTCAATAGACGGAACACACAGCGTAACACAATGGAACCCTCCTCGAGAAAATCAATATGGCAGCCTCCATGAAAATTTAAATAGACGGAACACTCAGTGTGTCACAATGGAACCCTTTAGCAGACATGGATGATGATATCACAATGGGCCATTGCTGTTTTTCTCCCTGACGGCAGCCATTTTACTTCATTCTTTAGTCAGGTTTGGATGTGTGCATATCAACAGGTGAGGATAATTTTATATGACTCAGCATATCATGTCTGCTTGCTGGAAGATATGATTAATCAAAAAATATGCTGTTGTGAAAATTGGAATACTGTTCAGCGTATTTTTGCAATCCCAGAAAAAACAAGCCTTCCTACCTGTTTTTGATGGTATAGCCATTTAAACTTAGAGAGTTCCTTTTGGGCCAGCTGTTTTAACACTGGGGGAAGAAGATGCCACCGATGGTGTTAAGTCTTTTATGGTCATTGTTTCTTTGCCACTATAATGCAGGGTCAGGTCAGTTCAGCATTTGCAACTCACCAACGGACATGGGACATCAAATCTTTTAAGGAGTTTTGTCTAGGTTATATTGACAATGCCCCTTTCTGTCCAATCAACCTTCTGTGCTGGTACCGAATGTCCTTAGCATCACTGCACCTGCCCTATCTGGTCCAGGAATTCATAAGCAGGATCCCGCCCAGTATTCCAGTGTGGCTACAATCAGTATTGCTCAAACATTTGATATCTTTCTTCCTGAATAACATTGTTATAATATAAACTCTTACCAACTGTGCAAATTCATTGAGTTGCAAGCTCTTTTTAACTGCAAATCAAAATGGCAGCCTCCAGCAAAACAAGATGGTAGCCCCCATGAAAATTTCAATAGATGGAAAACTCAGCATGTCACAATGGAACCCTCCTCCAGAAAATCAATATGGTAGCCCCCATGAAAATTTCAATAGACGGAACACACAGCGTAACACAATGGAACCCTCCTCGAGAAAATAAACATGGCAGCCTCCATGAAAATTTAAATAGACGGAACACTCAGTGTGTCACAATGGAACCCTTTAGCAGACATGGATGATGATATCACAATGGGCCATTGCTGTTTTTCTCCCTGACGGCAGCCATTTTACTTCATTCTTTAGTCAGGTTTGGATGTGTGCATATCAACAGGTGAGGATAATTTTATATGACTCAGCATATCATGTCTGCTTGCTGGAAGATATGATTAATCAAAAAATATGCTGTTGTGAAAATTGGAATACTGTTCAGCGTATTTTTGCAATCCCAGAAAAAACAAGCCTTCCTACCTGTTTTTGATGGTATAGCCATTTAAACTTAGAGAGTTCCTTTTGGGCCAGCTGTTTTAACACTGGGGGAAGAAGATGCCACCGATGGTGTTAAGCCTTTTATGGTCATTGTTTCTTTGCCACTATAATGCAGGGTCAGGTCAGTTCAGCATTTGCAACTCACCAACGGACATGGGACATCAAATCTTTTAAGGAGTTTTGTCTAGGTTAGATTGACAATGCACCTTTCTGTCCAATCAACCTTCTGTGCTAGTACCGAATGTCCTTAGCATCACTGCACCTGCCCTATCTGGTCCAGGAATTCATAAGCAGGATCCCGCCCAGTATTCCAGTGTGGCTACAATCAGTATTGCTCAAACATTTGATATCTTTCTTCCTGAATAACATTGTTATAATATAAACTCTTACCAACTGTGCAAATTCATTGAGTTGCAAGCTCTTTTTAACTGCAAATCAAAATGGCAGCCTCCAGCAAAACAAGATGGTAGCCCCCATGAAAATTTCAATAGATGGAAAACTCAGCGTGTCACAATGGAACCCTCCTCCAGAAAATCAATATGGTAGCCCCCATGAAAATTTCAATAGACGGAACACACAGCGTAACACAATGGAACCCTCCTCGAGAAAATCAATATGGCAGCCTCCATGAAAATTTAAATAGACGGAACACTCAGTGTGTCACAATGGAACCCTTTAGCAGACATGGATGATGATATCACAATGGGCCATTGCTGTTTTTCTCCCTGACGGCAGCCATTTTACTTCATTCTTTAGTCAGGTTTGGATGTGTGCATATCAACAGGTGAGGATAATTTTATATGACTCAGCATATCATGTCTGCTTGCTGGAAGATATGATTAATCAAAAAATATGCTGTTGTGAAAATTGGAATACTGTTCAGCGTATTTTTGCAATCCCAGAAAAAACAAGCCTTCCTACCTGTTTTTGATGGTATAGCCATTTAAACTTCGAGAGTTCCTTTGGGCCAGCTGTTTTAACACTGGGGGAAGAAGATGCCACCGATGGTGTTAAGCCTTTTATGGTCATTGTTTCTTTGCCACTATAATGCAGGGTCAGGTCAGTTCAGCATTTGCAACTCACCAACGGACATGGGACATCAAATCTTTTAAGGAGTTTTGTCTAGGTTAGATTGACAATGCACCTTTCTGTCCAATCAACCTTCTGTGCTAGTACCGAATGTCCTTAGCATCACTGCACCTGCCCTATCTGGTCCAGGAATTCATAAGCAGGATCCCGCCCAGTATTCCAGTGTGGCTACAATCAGTATTGCTCAAACATTTGATATCTTTCTTCCTGAATAACATTGTTATAATATAAACTCTTACCAACTGTGCAAATTCATTGAGTTGCAAGCTCTTTTTAACTGCAAATCAAAATGGCAGCCTCCAGCAAAACAAGATGGTAGCCCCCATGAAAATTTCAATAGATGGAAAACTCAGCGTGTCACAATGGAACCCTCCTCCAGAAAATCAATATGGCAGCCCCCATGAAAATTTCAATAGACGGAACACACAGCGTAACACAATGGAACCCTCCTCCAGAAAATCAATATGGCAGCCTCCATGAAATTTTCAATAGACGGAACACTCAGTGTGTCACAATGGAACCCTTTAGCAGACATGGATGATGATATCACAATGGGCCATTGCTGTTTTTCTCCCTGACGGCAGCCATTTTACTTCATTCTTTAGTCAGGTTTGGATAAGTGCATTTCAACAGGTGAGGATAAGTTTTTATGACTCAGCATATCATGTCTGCTTGCTGGAAGATATGATTAATCAAAAAATATGCTGTTGTGAAAATTGGAATACTGTTCAGCGTATTTTTGCAATCCCAGAAAAAACATGCCTTCCTACCTGGTTTTGATGGTATAGCCATTTAAACTTAGAGAGTTCCTTTTGGGCCAGCTGTTTTAACACTGGGGGAAGAAGATGCCACCGATGGTGTTAAGCCTTTTATGGTCATTGTTTCTTTGCCACTATAATGCAGGGTCAGGTCAGTTCAGCATTTGCAACTCACCAACGGACATGGGACATCAAATCTTTTAAGGAGTTTTGTCTAGGTTATATTGACAATGCCCCTTTCTGTCCAATCAACCTTCTGTGCTGGTACCGAATGTCCTTAGCATCACTGCACCTGCCCTATCTGGTCCAGGAATTCATAAGCAGGATCCCGCCCAGTATTCCAGTGTGGCTACAATCAGTATTGCTCAAACATTTGATATCTTTCTTCCTGAATAACATTGTTATAATATAAACTCTTACCAACTGTGCAAATTCATTGAGTTGCAAGCTCTTTTTAACTGCAAATCAAAATGGCAGCCTCCAGCAAAACAAGATGGTAGCCCCCATGAAAATTTCAATAGATGGAAAACTCAGCGTGTCACAATGGAACCCTCCTCCAGAAAATCAATATGGTAGCCCCCATGAAAATTTCAATAGACGGAACACACAGCGTAACACAATGGAACCCTCCTCGAGAAAATCAATATGGCAGCCTCCATGAAAATTTAAATAGACGGAACACTCAGTGTGTCACAATGGAACCCTTTAGCAGACATGGATGATGATATCACAATGGGCCATTGCTGTTTTTCTCCCTGACGGCAGCCATTTTACTTCATTCTTTAGTCAGGTTTGGATGTGTGCATATCAACAGGTGAGGATAATTTTATATGACTCAGCATATCATGTCTGCTTGCTGGAAGATATGATTAATCAAAAAATATGCTGTTGTGAAAATTGGAATACTGTTCAGCGTATTTTTGCAATCCCAGAAAAAACAAGCCTTCCTACCTGTTTTTGATGGTATAGCCATTTAAACTTCGAGAGTTCCCTTTGGGCCAGCTGTTTTAACACTGGGGGAAGAAGATGCCACCGATGGTGTTAAGCCTTTTATGGTCATTGTTTCTTTGCCACTATAATGCAGGGTCAGGTCAGTTCAGCATTTGCAACTCACCAACGGACATGGGACATCAAATCTTTTAAGGAGTTTTGTCTAGGTTAGATTGACAATGCACCTTTCTGTCCAATCAACCTTCTGTGCTAGTACCTAATGTCCTTAGCATCACTGCACCTGCCCTATCTGGTCCAGGAATTCATAAGCAGGATCCCGCCCAGTATTCCAGTGTGGCTACAATCAGTATTGCTCAAACATTTGATATCTTTCTTCCTGAATAACATTGTTATAATATAAACTCTTACCAACTGTGCAAATTCATTGAGTTGCAAGCTCTTTTTAACTGCAAATCAAAATGGCAGCCTCCAGCAAAACAAGATGGTAGCCCCCATGAAAATTTCAATAGATGGAAAACTCAGCGTGTCACAATGGAACCCTCCTCCAGAAAATCAATATGGCAGCCCCCATGAAAATTTCAATAGACGGAACACACAGCGTAACACAATGGAACCCTCCTCGAGAAAATCAATATGGCAGCCTCCATGAAAATTTAAATAGACGGAACACTCAGTGTGTCACAATGGAACCCTTTAGCAGACATGGATGATGATATCACAATGGGCCATTGCTGTTTTTCTCCCTGACGGCAGCCATTTTACTTCATTCTTTAGTCAGGTTTGGATGTGTGCATATCAACAGGTGAGGATAATTTTATATGACTCAGCATATCATGTCTGCTTGCTGGAAGATATGATTAATCAAAAAATATGCTGTTGTGAAAATTGGAATACTGTTCAGCGTATTTTTGCAATCCCAGAAAAAACATGCCTTCCTACCTGGTTTTGATGGTATAGCCATTTAAACTTAGAGAGTTCCTTTTGGGCCAGCTGTTTTAACACTGGGGGAAGAAGATGCCACCGATGGTGTTAAGCCTTTTATGGTCATTGTTTCTTTGCCACTATAATGCAGGGTCAGGTCAGTTCAGCATTTGCAACTCACCAACGGACATGGGACATCAAATCTTTTAAGGAGTTTTGTCTAGGTTATATTGACAATGCCCCTTTCTGTCCAATCAACCTTCTGTGCTGGTACCGAATGTCCTTAGCATCACTGCACCTGCCCTATCTGGTCCAGGAATTCATAAGCAGGATCCCGCCCAGTATTCCAGTGTGGCTACAATCAGTATTGCTCAAACATTTGATATCTTTCTTCCTGAATAACATTGTTATAATATAAACTCTTACCAACTGTGCAAATTCATTGAGTTGCAAGCTCTTTTTAACTGCAAATCAAAATGGCAGCCTCCAGCAAAACAAGATGGTAGCCCCCATGAAAATTTCAATAGATGGAAAACTCAGCGTGTCACAATGGAACCCTCCTCCAGAAAATCAATATGGTAGCCCCCATGAAAATTTCAATAGACGGAACACACAGCGTAACACAATGGAACCCTCCTCGAGAAAATCAATATGGCAGCCTCCATGAAAATTTAAATAGACGGAACACTCAGTGTGTCACAATGGAACCCTTTAGCAGACATGGATGATGATATCACAATGGGCCATTGCTGTTTTTCTCCCTGACGGCAGCCATTTTACTTCATTCTTTAGTCAGGTTTGGATAAGTGCATTTCAACAGGTGAGGATAATTTTTTATGACTCAGCATATCATGTCTGCTTGCTGGAAGATATGATTAATCAAAAAATATGCTGTTGTGAAAATTGGAATACTGTTCAGCGTATTTTTGCAATCCCAGAAAAAACATGCCTTCCTACCTGGTTTTGATGGTATAGCCATTTAAACTTAGAGAGTTCCTTTTGTGCCAGCTGTTTTAACACTGGGGGAAGAAGATGCCACCGATGGTGTTAAGCCTTTTATGGTCATTGTTTCTTTGCCACTATAATGCAGGGTCAGGTCAGTTCAGCATTTGCAACTCACCAACGGACATGGGACATCAAATCTTTTAAGGAGTTTTGTCTAGGTTATATTGACAATGCACCTTTCTGTCCAATCAACCTTCTGTGCTGGTACCGAATGTCCTTAGCATCACTGCACCTGCCCTATCTGGTCCAGGAATTCATAAGCAGGATCCCGCCCAGTATTCCAGTGTGGCTACAATCAGTATTGCTCAAACATTTGATATCTTTCTTCCTGAATAACATTGTTATAATATAAACTCTTACCAACTGTGCAAATTCATTGAGTTGCAAGCTAGTCAGGTTTGGATGTGTGCATATCAACAGGTGAGGATAATTTTATATGACTCAGCATATCATGTCTGCTTGCTGGAAGATATGATTAATCAAAAAATATGCTGTTGTGAAAATTGGAATACTGTTCAGCGTATTTTTGCAATCCCAGAAAAAACAAGCCTTCCTACCTGTTTTTGATGGTATAGCCATTTAAACTTAGAGAGTTCCTTTGGGCCAGCTGTTTTAACACTGGGGGAAGAAGATGCCACCGATGGTGTTAAGCCTTTTATGGTCATTGTTTCTTTGCCACTATAATGCAGGGTCAGGTCAGTTCAGCATTTGCAACTCACCAACGGACATGGGACATCAAATCTTTTAAGGAGTTTTGTCTAGGTTAGATTGACAATGCACCTTTCTGTCCAATCAACCTTCTGTGCTAGTACCGAATGTCCTTAGCATCACTGCACCTGCCCTATCTGGTCCAGGAATTCATAAGCAGGATCCCGCCCAGTATTCCAGTGTGGCTACAATCAGTATTGCTCAAACATTTGATATCTTTCTTCCTGAATAACATTGTTATAATATAAACTCTTACCAACTGTGCAAATTCATTGAGTTGCAAGCTCTTTTTAACTGCAAATCAAAATGGCAGCCTCCAGCAAAACAAGATGGTAGCCCCCATGAAAATTTCAATAGATGGAAAACTCAGCATGTCACAATGGAACCCTCCTCCAGAAAATCAATATGGCAGCCCCCATGAAAATTTCAATAGACGGAACACACAGCGTAACACAATGGAACCCTCCTCGAGAAAATCAATATGGCAGCCTCCATGAAAATTTCAATAGACGGAACACTCAGTGTGTCACAATGGAACCCTTTAGCAGACATGGATGATGATATCACAATGGGCCATTGCTGTTTTTCTCCCTGACGGCAGCCATTTTACTTCATTCTTTAGTCAGGTTTGGATGTGTGCATATCAACAGGTGAGGATAATTTTATATGACTCAGCATATCATGTCTGCTTGCTGGAAGATATGATTAATCAAAAAATATGCTGTTGTGAAAATTGGAATACTGTTCAGCGTATTTTTGCAATCCCAGAAAAAACAAGCCTTCCTACCTGTTTTTGATGGTATAGCCATTTAAACTTAGAGAGTTCCTTTGGGCCAGCTGTTTTAACACTGGGGGAAGAAGATGCCACCGATGGTGTTAAGCCTTTTATGGTCATTGTTTCTTTGCCACTATAATGCAGGGTCAGGTCAGTTCAGCATTTGCAACTCACCAACGGACATGGGACATCAAATCTTTTAAGGAGTTTTGTCTAGGTTAGATTGACAATGCACCTTTCTGTCCAATCAACCTTCTGTGCTAGTACCGAATGTCCTTAGCATCACTGCACCTGCCCTATCTGGTCCAGGAATTCATAAGCAGGATCCCGCCCAGTATTCCAGTGTGGCTACAATCAGTATTGCTCAAACATTTGATATCTTTCTTCCTGAATAACATTGTTATAATATAAATTCTTACCAACTGTGCAAATTCATTGAGTTGCAAGCTCTTTTTAACTGCAAATCAAAATGGCAGCCTCCAGCAAAACAAGATGGTAGCCCCCATGAAAATTTCAATAGATGGAAAACTCAGCGTGTCACAATGGAACCCTCCTCCAGAAAATCAATATGGCAGCCCCCATGAAAATTTCAATAGATGGAACACACAGCGTAACACAATGGTACCCTCCTCGAGAAAATCAATATGGCAGCCTCTATGAAAATTTAAATAGACGGAACACTCAGTGTGTCACAATGGAACCCTTTAGCACACATGGATGATGATATCACAATGGGCCATTGCTGTTTTTCTCCCTGACGGCAGCCATTTTACTTCATTCTTTAGTCAGGTTTGGATGTGTGCATTAGTGTTGATCACGAATATTCGAATTTCGAATTTTTATCGCGAATATAGGTACTTCGAAAATTTGCGAAAATTTCGAATATAGTTATATATATTTGTAATTTCGAATATTCAATATTTTTATTTTTTTCGATTTTTTTTTCGATATATATTTTTTTTTTATCAGTACACATGATCCCTCACTGCTTCTAGCTTGTGGGCCAATAAGAAGGCTGCAATATACTTGACTTTAGGAGTAGTAGTGTTTGCGAATTTTGCTCTATATTTGTTTTTTTTTGAATATTCGCTATATTGCTATATATTCTTGTTTTAGAATATTACGAATATTCAAAAAAACAAAGTTATAGCAATATAGAGAATATTCTAAAAAAAATCGAATAGAGCAATATAGCTAATATAGTGCTATAATCTTCTTTGTCTAATAGTTGTAAGTTGAAAAATTCGCAATAAAAAATTTGAATCCGAAAATTCGCATATTAAACTATCATTACCTTTCCGATTTTTTTAGTAAAAAAAAAAAAATCGTGAATTTTCGTATTTGCTAATTTTAAACGAATATTCTACTAAATATTCGCGAAATATCGCGAATTTGAATATGACACCTGCCGCTCATCACTAGTGTGCATATCAACAGGTGAGGATAATTTTATATGACTCAGCATATCATGTCTGCTTGCTGGAAGATATGATTATTCAAAAAATATGCTGTTGTGAAAATTGGAATACTGTTCAGCGTATTTTTGCAATCCCAGAAAAAACAAGCCTTCCTACCTGTTTTTTTTTTTATCAGATATTTTTTATTGAAGATTTTCAGTTTTAAACACAGACAAGACACTGTCCACCCAATTCCCCCCTCCCCCCAACATAACCCCTTGAGACAAGAGCATAAAACTAATTTTGTATCGCATGGTCTGACACTTCAGTACATTACAATAATTTTACACATTTAAATAGTTCAGAACAGTATAGCATAGTTTCAGCAATATGGCATATTCTACAAGATCACTTATTCAAGTTCCCCTGTTATGTGACCCCTTCATCCTGGAGCATTCAATTTCCTAAACTACCCTTTCAATATCCCATTCCCATTATATTATTTCTCCTCTCACACCTCTCCTTCCTACATACCTCTCATACATTCCTCATTCAATCCCACATTCACTCCCTTATGTTTGTAAATTATAATGTTGAATCCAAGGTGACCATATCTTTTCAAATTTTTTCACACAATTCCTCTTTTGGTATACATAGTTTTCTAGGCTAATCAGTACATGCACTTTTTTTACCCATTCATCCACTGTTGGTGGTTGAACATCTATCCAGTGGAAAGCAATTACCTTCCTAGCTTGATAAAGGATTCTTACTATAGCTAGTCTCCTTTCAGGCACCAATCCTGGTACCTCCACGCACCCCAAAACACACGTCGCAATATCCATACTAAGTTCAACATCTAAAACCATTTTTACAGTCCCCACTACCCCACTCCAGTACCTTCTTAGCCTAGGACAGTTCCACATCAGATGGATAAGATCAGCATTCGTCACACCACACCTCGGGCAGCAGACATCTGCTCTGTACCCCATTCTTTTCAATAGGACAGGTGTTTTGTATACTCTGTGCAGCAATAGGAGTTGCTATACCCTTTGAGCTTCGCTCATCGCTACTTGTGTGAACTCCTCCAATACAGAATCCCATTGCTCCTCAGTCAAATCAGGAACATCCTTCCTCCATTTATCATAAAGCAGGAATTCCTGTCTTTTAAATTGCGCTTCCATAAGACATGCATAGTTAAGGGATATTACTCCCGCTGTACCTCCCCCAGATTTTACCAAGTCTACTATTGAATTTTTCTTTGCAGGACGTACTGCCTCTACCTGTTCTTGAGCGCGTAGAGCGTGCCTAAGTTGCAAATAAAGATAAAATTGGGATTTCTGCAATCCAAATTCTTGCTGTAACCCTGAAAATTCCTTAAGGACATCATTGTCAAAGAGTTGACACATATATTTAAGCCCAGAATCAGCCCATACCTTGATCCCTTTAACTTTATTCACTTCTGCGTACATATAATTTGGCCAGAGAGGAGTGATATCAGAGTAGCCCTGTATCCCTATTATTTCCCTGACCTTCCACCACGTTTTATGAATGGCGCACAATATCCGGTAATTTCCACCTAACGCATGGAAAGTACCCTCCTCCAGAGCAGATCTCAAATTTTTACATCCTACCAATGACTGAATAATTCTACTAGCAGTTCCCAAGCCATCCGTCGATTCCCATCCACTCATATGCTGCATTTGTGCCGCCAGGTAATACATCCACGGATCCGGAACCCCTAGGCCTCCATTAGTCTTTGGCCTACATAGAGTTGCCAGCTTGATGCGAGGTGTTCCCTTCTTCCATATAAGGTCCCTGAAAATAGCATTAATTACATAAAAGATCCTCAGGGGAAGCCATACTGCAGAGTTGTGCAGCACATAGAGAAGCTGTAGCATCAGTATCATTTTAACTAGATTTGCTCTACCTATAATGGATAACTGCAGTTTTGTCCAGGCATTCACCTTCTGTCTAAACTTCTGGAGAAGAGGGGAGATGTTCAGCTTTTCAAAATCTAGATCATTGCAAGAGATCTGAATGCCCAGATATTTGAAAGAGTGTAGAACCTGTAGGCCCTCTTCCCGAGAGTCCCCGACATCTATGCCCTCCTTCAGTGGCATCAGCACGGACTTAGTCCAGTTAATACATAAACCTGACATTTTCCCAAATCCATTAATAACTTTTTTCCAATCATCCATAAATAACAACAAATCATCTGCATATAATGCCACTTTCTCCTCTAAGGAGCCATACTTAAAGCCTCTAATCCCTCTAGAAGATCTGATAGCTTCAGCTAGAGGTTCGATTGCAATCGCAAATAGCAGAGGCGATAAGGGGCAACCCTGCCTCGTCCCCCTATATAATGTGAAGCTATCTGATAAATTGCCATTTACCCTAATCCTAGCCGATGGCTTGTCATATCAAAGCTGAATCCACCCTATGAAAGATTGGCCAAATTCCTACCTCTTTTTGATGGTATAGCCATTTAAACTTCGAGAGTTCCCTTTGGGCCAGCTGTTTTAACACTGGGGGAAGAAGATGCCACTGACGGTGTTAAGCCTTTTATGGTCATTGTTTCTTTGCCACTATAATGCAGGGTCAGGTCAGTTCAGCATTTGCAACTCACCAACGGACATGGGACATCAAATCTTTTAAGGAGTTTTGTCTAGGTTAGATTGACAATGCACCTTTCTGTCCAATCAACCTTCTGTGCTAGTACCGAATGTCCTTAGCATCACTGCACCTGCCTTATCTGGTCCAGGAATTCATAAGCAGGATCCCGCCCAGTATTCCAGTGTGGCTACAATCAGTATTGCTAAAACATTTGATATCTTTCTTCCTGAATAACATTGTTATAATATAAACTCTTACCAACTGTGCAAATTCATTGAGTTGCAAACTCTTTTTAACTGCAAATCAAAATGGCAGCCTCCAGCAAAACAAGATGGTAGCCCCCATGAAAATTTCAATAGATGGAAAACTCAGCGTGTCACAATGGAACCCTCCTCCAGAAAATCAATATGGCAGCCCCCATGAAAATTTCAATAGACGGAACACACAGCGTAACACAATGGAACCCTCCTCGAGAAAATCAATATGGCAGCCTCCAGGAAAATTTAAATAGACGGAACACTCAGTGTGTCACAATGGAACCCTTTAGCAGACATGGATGATGATATCACAATGGGCCATTGCTGTTTTTCTCCTTGACGGCAGCCATTTTACTTCATTCTTTAGTCAGGTTTGGATGTGTGCATATCAACAGGTGAGGATAATTTTATATGACTCAGCATATCATGTCTGCTTGCTGGAAGATATGATTAATCAAAAAATATGCTGTTGTGAAAATTGGAATACTGTTCAGCGTATTTTTGCAATCCCAGAAAAAACAAGCCTTCCTACCTGTTTTTGATGGTATAGCCATTTAAACTTAGAGAGTTAACTTTGCGCCAGCTGTTTTAACACTGGGGGAAGAAGATGCCACCGATGGTGTTAAGCCTTTTATGGTCATTGTTTCTTTGCCACTATAATGCAGGGTCAGGTCAGTTCAGCATTTGCAACTCACCAACGGACATGGGACATCAAATCTTTTAAGGAGTTTTGTCTAGGTTAGATTGACAATGCACCTTTCTGTCCAATCAACCTTCTGTGCTAGTACCGAATGTCCTTAGCATCACTGCACCTGACCTATCTGGTCCAGGAATTCATAAGCAGGATCCCGCCCAGTATTCCAGTGTGGCTACAATCAGTATTGCTAAAATATTTGATCTCTTTCTTCCTGAATAACATTGTTATAATATAAATTCTTACCAACTGTGCAAATTCATTGAGTTGCAAGCTCTTTTTAACTGCAAATCAAAATGGCAGCCTCCAGCAAAACAAGATGGTAGCCCCCATGAAAATTTCAATAGATGGAAAACTCAGCGTGTCACAATGGAACCCTCCTCCAGAAAATCAATATGGCAGCCCCCATGAAAATTTCAATAGATGGAACACACAGCGTAACACAATGGTACCCTCCTCAAGAAAATCAATATGGCAGCCTCTATGAAAATTTAAATAGACGGAACACTCAGTGTGTCACAATGGAACCCTTTAGCACACATGGATGATGATATCACAATGGGCCATTGCTGTTTTTCTCCCTGACGGCAGCCATTTTACTTCATTCTTTAGTCAGGTTTGGATGTGTGCATTAGTGTTGATCACGAATATTCGAATTTCGAATTTTTATCGCGAATATAGGTACTTCGAAAATTCGCGAAAATTTCGAATATAGTTATATATATTTGTAATTTCGAATATTCTATATATTTTTTTTATTTTATTTTTTTTATTTTTTTTTCGATATATATATTTTTTTTATCAGTACACATGATCCCTTACTGCTTCTAGCTTGTGGGCCAATAAGAAGGCTGCAATATACTTGACTTTAGGAGTAGTCGTGTTTGCGAATTTTGCTCTATATTTGTTTTTTTTTAATATTCGCTATATTGCTATATATTCTTGTTTTAGAATATTACGAATATTCAAAAATCAAAGTTATAGCAATATAGAGAATATTCAAAAAAAAAATAGAATAGAGCAATTTAGCTAATATAGTGCTATAATCTTCTTTGTCTAATAGTTGTAAGTTGAAAAATTCGCAATAAAAAATTCGAATCCGAAAATTCGCATATTACACAATCATTACCTTTCCGATTTTTTTAGTAAAAAAAAAAAAATCGGGAATTTTCGAATTTGCTAATTTTAAACGAATATTCTACTAAATTTGAATATGACACCTGCCGCTCATCACTAGTGTGCATATCAACAGGTGAGGATAATTTTATATGACTCAGCATATCATGTCTGCTTGCTGGAAGATATGATTATTCAAAAAATATGCTGTTGTGAAAATTGGAATACTGTTCAGCGTATTTTTGCAATCCCAGAAAAAACAAGCCTTCCTACCTGTTTTTTTTTTTTATCAGATATTTTTTATTGAAGATTTTCAGTTTTAAACACAGACAAGACACTGTCCACCCAATTCCCCCCTCCCCCCAACATAACCCCTTGAGACAAGAGCATAAAACTAATTTTGTATCGCATGGTCTGACACTTCAGTACATTACAATAATTTTACACATTTAAATAGTTCAGAACAGTATAGCATAGTTTCAGCAATATGGCATATTCTACAAGATCACTTATTCAAGTTCCCCTGTTATGTGACCCCTTCATCCTGGAGCATTCAATTTCCTAAACTACCCTTTCAATATCCCATTCCCATTATATTATTTCTCCTCTCACACCTCTCCTTCCTACATACCTCTCATACATTCCTCATTCAATCCCACATTCACTCCCTTATGTTTGTAAATTATAATGTTGAATCCAAGGTGACCATATCTTTTCAAATTTTTTCACACAATTCCTCTTTTGGTATACATAGTTTTCTAGGCTAATCAGTACATGCACTTTTTTTTACCCATTCATCCACTGTTGGTGGTTGAACATCTATCCAGTGGAAAGCAATTACCTTCCTAGCTTGATAAAGGATTCTTACTATAGCTAGTCTCCTTTCAGGCACCAATCCTGGTACCTCCACGCACCCCAAAACACACGTCGCAATATCCATACTAAGTTCAACATCTAAAACCATTTTTTACAGTCCCCACTACCCCACTCCAGTACCTTCTTAGCCTAGGACAGTTCCAAATCAGATGGATAAGATTAGCATTCGTCACACCACACCTCGGGCAGCAGACATCTGCTCTGTACCCCATTCTTTTCAATAGGACAGGTGTTTTGTATACTCTGTGCAGCAATAGGAGTTGCGATACCCTTTGAGCTTCGCTCACCGCTACTTGTGTGAACTCCTCCAATACAGAATCCCATTGCTCCTCAGTCAAATCAGGAACATCCTTCCTCCATTTATCATAAAGCAGGAATTCCTGTCTTTTAAATTGCGCTTCCATAAGACATGCATAGTTAAGGGATATTACTCCCGCTGTACCTCCCCCAGATTTTACCAAGTCTACTATTGAATTTTTCTTTGCAGGACGTACTGCCTCTACCTGTTCTTGAGCACGTAGAGCGTGCCTAAGTTGCAAATAAAGATAAAATTGGGATTTCTGCAATCCAAATTCTTGCTGTAACCCTGAAAATTCCTTAAGGACATCATTGTCAAAGAGTTGACACATATATTTAAGCCCAGAATCAGCCCATACCTTGATCCCTTTAACTTTATTCACTTCTGCGTACATATAATTTGGCCAGAGAGGAGTGATATCAGAGTAGCCCTGTATCCCTATTATTTCCCTGACCTTCCACCACGTTTTATGAATGGCGCACAATATCCGGTAATTTCCACCTAACGCATGGAAAGTACCCTCCTCCAGAGCAGATCTCAAATTTTTACATCCTACCAACGACTGAATAATTCTACTAGCAGTTCCCAAGCCATCCGTCGATTCCCATCCCCTCATATGCTGCATTTGTGCCGCCAGGTAATACATCCACGGATCCGGAACCCCTAGGCCTCCATTAGTCTTTGGCCTACATAGAGTTGCCAGCTTGATGCGAGGTGTTCCCTTCTTCCATATAAGGTCCCTGAAAATAGCATTAATTACATAAAAGATCCTCAGGGGAAGCCATACTGGAGAGTTGTGCAGCACATAGAGAAGCTGTGGCATCAGTATCATTTTAACTAGATTTGCTCTACCTATAATGGATAACTGCAGTTTTGTCCAGGCATTCACCTTCTGTCTAAACTTCTGGAGAAGAGGGGAGATGTTCAGCTTTTCAAAATCTAGATCATTGCAAGAGATCTGAATGCCCAGATATTTGAAAGAGTGTAGAACCTGTAGGCCCTCTTCCCGAGAGTCCCCGACATCTATGCCCTCCTTCAGTGGCATCAGCACGGACTTAGTCCAGTTAATACATAAACCTGACATTTTCCCAAATCCATTAATAACTTTTTTCCAATCATCTATAAATAACAACAAATCATCTGCATATAATGCCACTTTCTCCTCTAAGGAGCCATACTTAAAGCCTCTAATCCCTCTAGAAGATCTGATAGCTTCAGCTAGAGGTTCGATTGCAATCGCAAATAGCAGAGGCGATAAGGGGCAACCCTGCCTCGTCCCCCTATATAATGTGAAGCTATCTGATAAATTGCCATTTACCCTAATCCTAGCCGATGGCTTGTCATATAAAAGATGAATCCACCCTATGAAAGATTGGCCAAATTCCTACCTGTTTTTGATGGTATAGCCATTTAAACTTCGAGAGTTCCCTTTGGGCCAGCTGTTTTAACACTGGGGGAAAAAGATGCCACTGACGGTGTTAAGCCTTTTATGGTCATTGTTTCTTTGCCACTATAATGCAGGGTCAGGTCAGTTCAGCATTTGCAACTCACCAACGGACATGGGACATCAAATCTTTTAAGTAGTTTTGTCTAGGTTAGATTGACAATGCACCTTTCTGTCCAATCAACCTTCTGTGCTAGTACCGAATGTCCTTAGCATCACTGCACCTGCCTTATCTGTTCCAGGAATTCATAAGCAGGATCCCGCCCAGTATTCCAGTGTGGCTACAATCAGTATTGCTAAAACATTTGATATCTTTCTTCCTGAATAACATTGTTATAATATAAACTCTTACCAACTGTGCAAATTCATTGAGTTGCAAACTCTTTTTAACTGCAAATCAAAATGGCAGCCTCCAGCAAAACAAGATGGTAGCCCCCATGAAAATTTCAATAGATGGAAAACTCTGCGTGTCACAATGGATCACTCCTCCAGAAAATCAATATGGCAGCCCCTATGAAAATTTCAATAGACGGAACACACAGCGTAACACAATGGAACCCTCCTCGAGAAAATCAACATGGCAGCCTCCATGAAACTTTAAATAGACGGAACACTCAGTGTGTCACAATGGAACCCTTTAGCAGACATGGATTATGATATCACAATGGGCCATTGCTGTTTTTCTCCCTGACGGCAGCCATTTTACTTCATTCTTTAGTCAGGTTTGGATGTGTGCATATCAACAGGTGAGGATAATTTTATATGACTCAGCATATCATGTCTGCTTGCTGGAAGATATGATTAATCAAAAAATATGCTGTTGTGAAAATTGGAATACTGTTCAGCGTATTTTTGCAATCCCAGAAAAAACAAGCCTTCCTACCTGTTTTTGATGGTATAGCCACTTAAACTTCGAGAGTTCCCTTTGGGCCAGCTGTTTTAACACTGGGGGAAGAAGATGCCACCGATGGTGTTAAGCCTTTTATGGTCATTGTTTCTTTGCCACTATAATGCAGGGTCAGGTCAGTTCAGCATTTGCAACTCACCAACGGACATGGGACATCAAATCTTTTAAGTAGTTTTGTCTAGGTTAGTTTGACAATGCACCTTTCTGTCCAATCAACCTTCTGTGCTAGTACCAAATGTCCTTAGCATCACTGCACCTGCCCTATCTGGTCCAGGAATTCATAAGCAGGATCCCGCCCAGTATTCCAGTGTGGCTACAATTAGTATTGCTCAAAAATTTAAACTTTTTCTTCCTGATTAACATTGTTATAATATAAATTCTTACCAACTGTGCAAATTCATTGAGTTGCAAGCTCTTTTTAACTGCAAATCAAAATGGCAGCCTCCAGCAAAACAAGATGGTAGCCCCCATGAAAATTTCAATAGATGGAAAACTCAGCGTGTCACAATGGAACCCTCCTCCAGAAAATCAATATGGCAGCCCCCATGAAAATTTCAATAGACGGAACACTCAACGTAACACAATGGAACCCTCCTCGAGAAAATCAACATGGCAGCCTCCACGAAAATTTAAATAGACGGAACACTCAGTGTGTCACAATGGAACCCTTTAGCAGACATGGATGATGATATCACAATGGGCCATTGCTGTTTTTTTCCCTGACGGCAGCCATTTTACTTCATTCTTTAGTCAGGTTTGGATGTGTGCATATCAACAGGTGAGGATAATTTTATATGACTCAGCATATCATGTCTGCTTGCTGGAAGATATGATTAATCAAAAAATATGCTGTTGTGAAAATTGGAATACTGCTCAGCGTATTTTTGCAATCCCAGAAAAAACAAGCCTTCCTACCTGTTTTTGATGGTATAGCCATTTAAACTTCGAGAGTTCCCTTTGGGCCAGCTTTTTTAACACTGGGGGAAGAAGATGCCACCGATGGTGTTAAGCCTTTTATGGTCATTGTTTCTTTGCCACTATAATGCAGGGTCAGGTCAGTTCAGCATTTGCAACTCACCAACGGACATGGGACATCAAATCTTTTAAGGAGTTTTGTCTAGGTTAGATTGACAATGCACCTTTCTGTCCAATCAACCTTCTGTGCTAGTACCGAATGTCCTTAGCATCACTGCACCTGCCCTATCTGGTCCAGGAATTCATAAGCAGGATCCCGCCCAGTATTCCAGTGTGGCTACAATCAGTATTGCTCAAACATTTGATATCTTTCTTCCTGAATAACATTGTTATAATATAAACTCTTACCAACTGTGCAAATTCATTGAGTTGCAAGCTCTTTTTAACTGCAAATCAAAATGGCAGCCTCCAGCAAAAAAAGATGGTAGCCCCCATGAAAATTTCAATAGATGGAAAACTCAGCGTGTCACAATGGAACCCTCCTCCAGAAAATCAATATGGCAGCCCCCATGAAAATTTCAATAGACGGAACACACAGCGTAACACAATGGAACCCTCCTCGAGAAAATCAATATGGCAGCCTCCATGAAAATTTAAATAGACGGAACACTCAGTGTGTCACAATGGAACCCTTTAGCAGACATGGATGATGATATCACAATGGGCCATTGCTGTTTTTCTCCCTGACGGCAGCCATTTTACTTCATTCTTTAGTCAGGTTTGGATGTGTGCATATCAACAGGTGAGGATAATTTTATATGACTCAGCATATCATGTCTGCTTGCTGGAAGATATGATTAATCCAAAAATATGCTGTTGTGAAAATTGGAATACTGTTCAGCGTATTTTTGCAATCCCAGAAAAAACAAGCCTTCCTACCTGTTTTTGATGGTATAGCCACTTAAACTTCGAGAGTTACCTTTGGACCAGCTGTTTTAACACTGGGGGAAGAAGATGCCACCGATGGTGTTAAGCCTTTTATGGTCATTGTTTCTTTGCCACTATAATGCAGGGTCAGGTCAGTTCAGCATTTGCAACTCACCAACGGACATGGGACCTCAAATCTTTTAAGGAGTTTTGTCTAGGTTAGATTGACAATGCACCTTTCTGTCCAATCAACCTTCTGTGCTAGTACCGAATGTCCTTAGCATCACTGCACCTGCCCTATCTGGTCCAGGAATTCATAAGCAGGATCCCGCCCAGTATTCCAGTGTGGCTACAATCAGTATTGCTCAAACATTTGATATCTTTCTTCCTGAATAACATTGTTATAATATAAATTCTTACCAACTGTGCAAATTCATTGAGTTGCAAGCTCTTTTTAACTGCAAATCAAAATGGCAGCCTCCAGCAAAACAAGATGGTAACCCCCATGAAAATTTCAATAGATGGAAAACTCAGCGTGTCTCAATGGAACCCTCCTCCAGAAAATCAATATGGCAGCCCCCATGAAAATTTCAATAGACGGAACACACAGCGTAACACAAAGGAACCCTCCTCGAGAAAATCAACATGGCAGCCTCCATGAAAATTTAAATAGACGGAACACTCAGTGTGTCACAATGGAACCCTTTTGCAGACATGGATGATGATATCACAATGGGCCATTGCTGTTTTTCTCCCTGACGGCAGCCATTTTACTTCATTCTTTAGTCAGGTTTGGATGTGTGCATATCAACAGGTGAGGATAATTTTATATGACTCAGCATATCATGTCTGCTTGCTGGAAGATATGATTAATAAAAAAAATATGCTGTTGTGAAAATTGGAATACTGCTCAGCGTATTTTTGCAATCCCAGAAAAAACAAGCCTTCCTACCTGTTTTTGATGGTTTAGCCATTTAAACTTCGAGAGTTCCCTTTGGGCCAGCTGTTTTAACACTGGGGGAAGAAGATGCCACCGATGGTGTTAAGCCTTTTATGGTCATTGTTTCTTTGCCACTATAATGCAGGGTCAGGTCAGTTCAGCATTTGCAACTCACCAACGGACATGGGACATCAAATCTTTTAAGGAGTTTTTTCTAGGTTAGATTGACAATGCACCTTTCTGTCCAATCAACATTCTGTGCTAGTACCAAATGTCCTTAGCATCACTGCACCTGCCGTATCTGGTCAAGGAATTCATAAGCAGGATCCCGCCCAGTATTCCAGTGTGGCTACATTCAGTATTGCTCAAACATTTGATATCTTTCTTCCTGAATAACATTGTTATAATATAAACTCTTACCAACTGTGCAAATTCATTGAGTTGCAAGCTCTTTTTAACTGCAAATCAAAATGGCAGCCTCCAGCAAAACAAGATGGTAGCCCCCATGAAAATTTCAATAGATGGAAAACTCAGCGTGTCACAATGGAACCCTCCTCCAGAAAATCAATATGGCAGCCCCCATGAAAATTTCAATAGATGGAACACACAGCGTAACACAATGGTACCCTCCTCGAGAAAATCAATATGGCAGCCTCTATGAAAATTTAAATAGACGGAACACTCAGTGTGTCACAATGGAACCCTTTAGCAGACATGGATGATGATATCACAATGGGCCATTGCTGTTTTTCTCCCTGACGGCAGCCATTTTACTTCATTCTTTAGTCAGGTTTGGATGTGTGCATTAGTGTTGATCACGAATATTCGAATTTCGAATTTTTATCGCGAATATAGGTACTTCGAAAATTCGCAAAAATTTCAAATATAGTTATATATATTCGTAATTTCGAATATTCGATATTTTTTTTTTTTCGATTTTTTTTTTTTTTTTTTTTATCAGTACACATGATCCCTCACTGCTTCTAGCTTGTGGGCCAATAAGAAGGCTGCAATATACTTGACTTTAGGAGTAGTAGTGTTTGCGAATTTTGCTCTATATTTGTTTTTTTTTGAATATTCGCTATATTGCTATATATTCTTGTTTTAGAATATTACGAATATTTAAAAAAACAAAGTTATAGCAATATAGAGAATATTCTAAAAAAATCGAATAGAGCAATTTAGCTAATATAGTGCTATAATCTTCTTTGTCTAATAGTTGTAAGTTGAAAAATTCGCAATAAAAAATTAGAATCCGAAAATTCGAATTCCGAAAATTCGCATATTACACAATCATTACCTTTCCGATTTTTTTAATAAAAAAAAAAATCGTGAATTTTCGAATTTGCTAATTTTCGACGAATATTCTACAAAATATTCGCGAAATATCGCGAATTCGAATATGACCCCTGCCGCTCATCACTAGTGTGCATATCAACAGGTGAGGATAATTTTATATGACTCAGCATATCATGTCTGCTTGCTGGAAGATATGATTATTCAAAAAATATGCTGTTGTGAAAATTGGAATACTGTTCAGCGTATTTTTGCAATCCCAGAAAAAACAAGCCTTCCTACCTGTTTTTTTTTTAATCAGATATTTTTTATTGAAGATTTTCAGTTTTAAACACAGACAAGACACTGTCCACCCAATTCCCCCCTCCCCCCAACATAACCCCTTGAGACAAGAGCATAAAACTAATTTTGTATTGCATGGTCTGACACTTCAGTACATTACAATAATTTTACACATTTAAATAGTTCAGAACAGTATAGCATAGTTTCAGCAATATGGCATATTCTACAAGATCACTTATTTAAGTTCCCCTGTTATGTGACCCCTTCATCCTGGAGCATTCAATTTCCTAAACTACCCTTTCAATATCCCATTCCCATTATATTATTTCTCCTCTCACACCTCTCCTTCCTACATACCTCTCATACATTCCTCATTCAATCCCACATTCACTCCCTTATGTTTGTAAATTATAATGTTGAATCCAAGGTGACCATATCTTTTCAAATTTTTTCACACAATTCCTCTTTTGGTATACATAGTTTTCTAGGCTAATCAGTAAATGAACTTTTTTTACCCATTCATCCACTGTTGGTGGTTGAACATCTATCCAGTGGAAAGCAATTACCTTCCTAGCTTGATAAAGGATTCTTACTATAGCTAGTCTCCTTTCAGGCACCAATCCTGGTACCTCCACGCACCCCAAAACACACGTCGCAATATCCATACTAAGTTCAACATCCAAAACCATTTTTACAGTCCCCACTACCCCACTCCAGTACCTTCTTAGCCTAGGACAGTTCCACATCAGATGGATAAGATCAGCATTCGTCACACCACACCTTGGGCAGCAGTCATCCGCTCTGTACCCCATTCTTTTCAATAGGACAGGTGTTTTGTATACTCTGTGCAGCAATAGGAGTTGCGATACCCTTTGAGCTTCGCTCACCGCTACTTGTGTGAACTCCTCCAATACAGAATCCCATTGCTCCTCAGTCAAATCAGGAACATCCTTCCTCCATTTATCATAAAGCAGGAATTCCTGTCTTTTAAATTGCGCTTCCATAAGACATGCATAGTTAAGGGATATTACTCCCGCTGTACCTCCCCCAGATTTTACCAAGTCTACTATTGAATTTTTCTTTGCAGGACGTACTGCCTCTACCTGTTCTTGAGCGCGTAGAGCGTGCCTAAGTTGCAAATAAAGATAAAATTGGGATTTCTGCAATCCAAATTCTTGCTGTAACCCTGAAAATTCCTTAAGGACATCATTGTCAAAGAGTTGACACATATATTTAAGCCCAGAATCAGCCCATACCTTGATCCCTTTAACTTTATTCACTTCTGCGTACATATAATTTGGCCATAAAGGAGTGATATCAGAGTAGCCCTGTATCCCTTTTATTTCCCTGACCTTCCACCACGTTTTATGAATGGCGCTCAATATCCGGTAATTTCCACCTAACGCATGGAAAGTACCCTCCTCCAGAGCAGATCTCAAATTTTTACATCCTACCAATGACTGAATAATTCTACTAGCAGTTCCCAAGCCATCCGTCGATTCCCATCCCCTCATATGCTGCATTTGTGCCGCCAGGTAATACATCCACGGATCCGGAACCCCTAGGCCTCCATTAGTCTTTGGCCTACATAGAGTTGCCAGCTTGATGCGAGGTGTTCCCTTCTTCCATATAAGGTCCCTGAAAATAGCATTAATTACATAAAAGATCCTCAGGGGAAGCCATACTGGAGAGTTGTGCAGCACATAGAGAAGCTGTGGCATCAGTATCATTTTAACTAGATTTGCTCTACCAATAATGGATAACTGCAGTTTTGTCCAGGCATTAACCTTCTGTCTAAACTTCTGGAAAAAAGGGGAGATGTTCAGCTTTTCAAAATCTAGATCATTGCAAGAGATCTGAATGCCCAGCTATTTGAAAGAGTGTAGAACCTGTAGGCCCTCTTCCCGAGAGTCCCGACATCTATGCCCTCCTTCAGTGGCATCAGCACGGACTTAGTCCTGTTAATACATAAACCTGACATTTTCCCAAACCCATTAATAACTTCCATCGCTACCGGGAGAAAGGTTTTCCAATTATCCATAAATAACAACAAATCATCTGCATATAATGCCACTTTCTCCTCTAAGGAGCCATACTTAAAGCATCTAATCCCTGCAGAAGTTCTGATAGCTTCAGCTAGAGGTTCGATTGTAATCGCAAATAGCAGAGGCGATAAGGGGCAACCCTGCCTCGTCCCCCTATATAATGTGAAGCTATCTGATAAACTGCCATTTACCCTAATCCTAGCCGATGGCTTGTCATATAAAAGCTGAATCCACCCTATGAAAGATTGGCCAAATTCCTACCTGTTTTTGATGGTATAGCCATTTAAACTTCGAGAGTTCCCTTTGGGCCAGCTGTTTTAACACTGGGGGAAGAAGATGCCACTAACGGTGTTAAGCCTTTTATGGTCATTGTTTCTTTGCCACTATAATGCAGGGTCAGGTCAGTTCAGCATTTGCAACTCACCAACGGACATGGGACAACAAATCTTTTAAGGAGTTTTGTCTAGGTTAGATTGACAATGCACCTTTCTGTCCAATCAATATTCTGTGCTAGTACCAAATGTCCTTAGCATCACTGCACCTGCCCTATCTGGTCCAGGAATTCATAAGCAGGATCCCGCCCAGTATTCCAGTGTGGCTACAATCAGTATTGATCAAACATTTGATATCTTTCTTCCTGAATAACATTGTTATAATATAAATTCTTACCAACTGTGCAAATTCATTGAGTTGCAAGCTCTTTTTAACTGCAAATCAAAATGGCAGCCTCTAGCAAAACAAGATGGTAGCCCCCATGAAAATTTCAATAGATGGAAAACTCAGCGTGTCACAATGGAACCCTCCTCCAGAAAATCAATATGGCAGCCCCCATGAAAATTTCAATAGACGGAACACACAGCGTAACACAATGGAACCCTCCTCGAGAAAATCAATATGGCAGTCTTTATGAAAATTTTAATAGACGGAACACTCAGTGTGTCACAATGGAACCCTTTAGCAGACATGGATGATGATATCACAATGGGCCATTGCTGTTTTTCTCCCTGACGGCAGCCATTTTACTTCATTCTTTAGTCAGGTTTGGATGTGTGCATATCAACAGGTGAGGATAATTTTATATGACTCAGCAAATCATGTCTGCTTGCTGGAAGATATGATTAATCAAAAAATATGCTGTTGTGAAAATTGGAATACTGCTCAGCGTATTTTGCAATCCCAGAAAAAACAAGCCTTCCTACCTGTTTTTGATGGTATAGCCACTTAAACTTCGAGAGTTCCCTTTGGGCCAGCTGTTTTAACACTGGGGGAAGAAGATGCCACCGATGGTGTTAAGCCTTTTATGGTCATTGTTTCTTTGCCACTATAATGCAGGGTCAGGTCAGTTCAGCATTTGCAACTCACCAACGGACATGGGACATCAAATCTTTTAAGGAGTTTTGTCTAGGTTAGTTTGACAATGCACCTTTCTGTCCAATCAACCTTCTGTGCTAGTACCGAATGTCCTTAGCATCACTGAACCTGCCCTATCTGGTCCAGGAATTCATAAGCAGGATACCGCCCAGTATTCCAGTGTGGCTACAATCAGTATTGCTCAAACATTTGATCTCTTTCTTCCTAAATAACATTGTTATAATATAAATTCTTACCAACTGTGCAAATTCATTGAGTTGCAAGCTCTTTTTAACTGCAAATCAAAATGGCAGCCTCCAGCAAAACAAGATGGTAGCCCCATGAAAATTTCAATAGATGGAAAACTCAGCGTATCACAATGGAACCCTCCTTGAGAAAATCAATATGGCAGCCTCCATGAAAATTTAAATAGACGGAACACTCAGTGTGTCACAATGGAACCCTTTAGCAGACATGGATGATGATATCACAATGGGCCATTGCTGTTTTTCTCCCTGACGGCAGCCATTTTACTTCATTCTTTAGTCAGGTTTGGATGTGTGCATATCAACAGGTGAGGATAATTTTATATGACTCAGCCAATCATGTCTGCTTGCTGGAAGATATGATGAATCAAAAAATATGCTGTTGTGAAAATTGGAATACTGTTCAGCGTATTTTTGCAATCCCAGAAAAAACAAGCCTTCCTACCTGTTTTTGATGGTATAGCCATTTAAACTTCGAGAGTTCCCTTTGGGCCAGCTGTTTTAACACTGGGGGAAGAAGATGCCACCGATGGTGTTAAGCCTTTTATGGTCATTGTTTCTTTGCCACTATAATGCAGGGTCAGGTCAGTTCAGCATTTGCAACTCACCAACGGACATGGGACATCAAATCTTTTAAGGATTTTTGTCTAGGTTAGATTTACAATGCACCTTTCTGTCCAATCAACCTTCTGTGCTAGTACCGAATGTCCTTAGCATCACTGCACCTGCCCTATCTGGTCCAGGAATTCATAAGCAGGATCCCGCCCAGTATTCCAGTGTGGCTACAATCAGTATTGCTCAAACATTTGATATCTTTCTTCCTGAATAACATTGTTATAATATAAATTCTTACCAACTGTGCAAATTCATTGAGTTGCAAGCTCTTTTTAACTGCAAATCAAAATGGCAGCCTCCAGCAAAACAAGATGGTAGCCCCCATGAAAATTTCAATAGATGGAAAACTCAGCGTGTCACAATGGAAACCTCCTCCAGAAAATCAATATGGCAGCCCCCATGAAAATTTCAATAGACGGAACACACAGCGTAACACAATGGAACCCTCCTCGAGAAAATCAATATGGCAGCCTTTATGAAAATTTTAATAGACGGAACACTCAGTGTGTCACAATGGAACCCTTTAGCAGACATGGATGATGATATCACAATGGGCCATTGCTGTTTTTCTCCCTGACGGCAGCCATTTTACTTCATTCTTTAGTCAGGTTTGGATGTGTGCATATCAACAGGTGAGGATAATTTTATATGACTCAGCAAATCATGTCTGCTTGCTGGAAGATATGATTAATCCAAAAATATGCTGTTGTGAAAATTGGAATACTGCTCAGCGTATTTTGCAATCCCAGAAAAAACAAGCCTTCCTACCTGTTTTTGATGGTATAGACACTTAAACTTCGAGAGTTCCCTTTGGGCCAGCTGTTTTAACACTGGGGGAAGAAGATGCCACCGATGGTGTTAAGCCTTTTATGGTCATTGTTTCTTTGCCACTATAATGCAGGGTCAGGTCAGTTCAGCATTTGCAACTCACCAACGGACATGGGACATCAAATCTTTTAAGGAGTTTTGTCTAGGTTAGATTGACAATGCACCTTTCTGTCCAATCAACCTTCTGTGCTAGTACCGAATGTCCTTAGCATCACTGCACCTGCCCTATCTGGTCCAGGAATTTATAAGCAGGATCCCGCCCAGTATTCCAGTGTGGCTACAATCAGTATTGCTCAAACATTTGATATCTTTCTTCCTGAATAACATTGTTATAATATAAATTCTTACCAACTATGCAAATTCATTGAGTTGCAAGCTCTTTTTAACTGCAAATCAAAATGTCAGCCTTCAGCAAAACAAGATGGTAGCCCCCATGAAAATTTCAATAGATGGAAAACTCAGCGTGTCACAAAGGAACCCTCCTCCAGAAAATTAATATGGCAGCCCCCATGAAAATTTCAATAGACGGAACACACAGCGAAACACAATGGAACCCTCCTCGAGAAAATCAATATGGCAGCCTTTATGAAAATTTTAATAGACGGAACACTCAGTGTGTCACAATGGAACCCTTTAGCAGACATGGATGATGATATCACAATGGGCCATTGCTGTTTTTCTCCCTGACGGCAGCCATTTTACTTCATTCTTTAGTCAGGTTTGGATGTGTGCATATCAACAGGTGAGGATAATTTTATATGACTCAGCAAATCATGTCTGCTTGCTGGAAGATATGATTAATCCAAAAACATGCTGTTGTGAAAATTGGAATACTGTTCAGCGTATTTTTGCAATCCCTGCAAAAACAAGCCTTCCTACCTGTTTTTGATGGTATAGACACTTAAACTTCGAGAGTTCCCTTTGGGCCAGCTGTTTTAACACTGGGGGAAGAAGATGCCACCGATGGTGTTAAGCCTTTTATGGTCATTGTTTCTTTGCCACTATAATGCAGGGTCAGGTCAGTTCAGCATTTGCAGCTCACCAACGGACATGGGACATCAAATCTTTTAAGGAGTTTTGTCTAGGTTAGATTGACAATGCACCTTTCTGTCCAATCAACCTTCTGTGCTAGTACCGAATGTCCTTAGCATCACTGCACCTGCCCTATCTGGTCCAGGAATTCATAAGCAGGATCCCGCCCAGTATTCCAGTGTGGCTACAATCAGTATTGCTCAAACATTTGATATCTTTCTTCCTGAATAACATTGTTATAATATAAACTCTTACCAACTGTGCAAATTTATTGAGTTGCAAGCTCTTTTTAACTGCAAATCAAAATGGCAGCCTCCAGCAAAACAAGATAGTAGCCCCCATGAAAATTTCAATAGATGGAAAACTCGGCGTGTCACAATGGAACCCTCCTCCAGAAAATCAATATGGCAGCCCTCATGAAAATTTCAATAGACGGAACACACAGCGTAACACAATGGAACCCTCCTCGAGAAAATCAATATGGCAGCCTCCATGAAAAATTAAATAGACGGAACACTCAATGTCACACAATGGAACCCTTTAGCAGACATGGATGATGATATCACAATGGGCCATTGCTGTTTTTCTCCCTGACGGCAGCCATTTTACTTCATTCTTTAGTCAGGTTTGGATGTGTGCATATAAACAGGTGAGGATAATTTTATATAACTCAGCATATCAAGTCTGCTTGCTGGAAGATATGATTAATCAAAAAATATGCTGTTGTGAAAATTGGAATACTGTTCAGCGTATTTTTGCAATCCCAGAAAAAACAAGCCTTCCTACCTGTTTTTGATGGTATAGCCATTTAAACTTCGAGAGTTCCCTTTGGGCCAGCTGTTTTAACACTGGGGGAAGAAGATGCCACCGATGGTGTTAAGCCTTTTATGGTCATTGTTTCTTTGCCACTATAATGCAGGGTCAGGTCAGTTCAGCATTTGCAACTCACCAACGGACATGGGACCTCAAATCTTTTAAGGAGTTTTGTCTAGGTTAGATTGACAATGCACCTTTCTGTCCAATCAACCTTCTGTGCTAGTACCGAATGTCCTTAGCATCACTGCACCTGCCCTATCTGGTCCAGGAATTTATATGCAGGATCCCGCCCAGTATTCCAGTGTGGCTACAATCAGTATTGCTCAAACATTTGATATCTTTCTTCCTGAATAACATTGTTATAATATAAATTCTTACCAACTGTGCAAATTCATTGAGTTGCAAGCTCTTTTTAACTGCAAATCAAAATTGCAGCCTCCAGCAAAACAAGATGGTAGCCCCCATGAAAATTTCAATAGATGGAAAACGCAGCGTGTCACAATGGAACCCTCCTCCAGAAAATCAATATGGCAGCCTCCATGAAAATTTAAATAGCTGAAACACTCAGTGTGTCACAATGGAACCCTTTAGCAGACATGGATGATGATATCACAATGGGCCATTGCTGTTTTTCTCCCTGACGGCAGCCATTTTACTTCATTCTTTAGTCAGGTTTGGATGTGTGCATATCAACAGGTGAGGATAATTTTATATGACTCAGCAAATCATGTCTGCTTGCTGGAAGATATGATTAATCCAAAAATATGCTGTTGTGAAAATTGGAATACTGTTCAGCGAATTTTTGCAATCCCAGAAAAAACAAGCCTTCCTACCTGTTTTTGATGGTATAGCCATTTAAACTTCGAGAGTTCCCTATGGGCCAGCTGTTTTAACACTGGGGGAAGAAGATGCCACCGATGGTGTTAAGCTTTTTATGGTCATTGTTTCTTTGCCACTATAATGCAGGGTCAGGTCAGTTCAGCATTTGCAACTCACCAACGGACATGGGACATCAAATCTTTTAAGGAGTTTTGTCTAGGTTAGATTGACAATGCACCTTTCTGTCCAATCAACCTTCTGTGCTAGTACCGAATGTCCTTAGCATCACTGCACCTGCCCTATCTGGTCCAGTAATTCATAAGCAGGATCCCGCCCAGTATTCCAGTGTGGCTACAATCAGTATTGCTTAAACATTTGATATCTTTCTTCCTCAATAACATTGTTATAATATAAATTCTTACCAACTGTGCAAATTCATTGAGTTGCAAGCTCTTTTTAACTGCAAATCAAAATGGCAGCCTCTAGCAAAACAAGATGGTAGCCCCCATGAAAATTTCAATAGATGGAAAACTCAGCGTGTCACAATGGAACACTCCTCCAGAAAATCAATATGGCAGCCCCCATGAAAATTTCAATAGACGGAACACACAGCGTAACACAATGGAACCCTCCTCGAGAAAATCAATATGGCAGCCTCCATGAAAATTTTAATAGACGGAACACTCAGTGTGTCACAATGGAACCCTTTAGCAGACATGGATGATGATATCACAATGGGCCATTGCTGTTTTTCTCCCTGACGGCAGCCATTTTACTTCATTCTTTAGTCAGGTTTGGATGTGTGCATATCAACAGGTGAGGATAATTTTATATGACTCAGCAAATCATGTCTGCTTGCTGGAAGATATGATTAATCAAAAAATATGCTGTTGTGATAATTGGAATACTGTTCAGCGTATTTTTGCAATCCCAGAAAAAACAAGCCTTCCTACCTGTTTTTGATGGTATAGCCATTTAAACTTCGAGAGTTCCTTTTGGGCCAGCTGTTTTAACACTGGGGGAAGAAGATGCCACCGATGGTGTTAAGCCTTTTATGGTCATTGTTTCTTTGCCACTATAATGCAGGGTCAGGTCAGTTCAGCATTTGCAACTCACCAACGGACATGGGACCTCAAATCTTTTAAGGAGTTTTGTCTAGGTTAGATTGACAATGCACCTTTCTGTCCAATCAACCTTCTGTGCTAGTACCGAATGTCCTTAGCATCACTGCACCTGCCCTATCTGGTCCAGGAATTCATATGCAGGATCCCGCCCAGTATTCCAGTGTGGCTACAATCAGTATTGCTCAAACATTTGATATCTTTCTTCCTGAATAACATTGTTATAATATAAATTCTTACCAACTGTGCAAATTCATTGAGTTGCAAGCTCTTTTTAACTGCAAATCAAAATTGCAGCCTCCAGCAAAACAAGATGGTAGCCCCCATGAAAATGTCAATAGATGGAAAACGCAGCGTGTCACAATGGAACCCTCCTCCAGAAAATCAATATGGCAGCCTCCATGAAAATTTAAATAGCTGAAACACTCAGTGTGTCAAAATGGAACCCTTTAGCAGACATGGATGATGATAACACAATGGGCCATTGCTGTTTTTCTCCCTGACGGCAGCCATTTTACTTCATTCTTTAGTCAGGTTTGGATGTGTGCATATCAACAGGTGAGGATAATTTTATATGACTCAGCATATCATGTCTGCTTGCTGGAAGATATGATTAATCCAAAAATATGCTGTTGTGAAAATTGGAATACTGTTCAGCGAATTTTTGCAATCCCAGAAAAAACAAGCCTTCCTACCTGTTTTTGATGGTATAGCCACTTAAACTTCGAGAGTTCCCTTTGGGCCAGCTGTTTTAACACTGGGGGAAGAAGATGCCACCGATGGTGTTAAGCCTTTTATGGTCATTGTTTCTTTGCCACTATAATGCAGGGTCAGGTCAGTTCAGCATTTGCAACTCACCAACGGACATGGGACATCAAATCTTTTAAGGAGTTTTGTCTAGGGTAGATTGGCAATGCACCTTTCTGTCCAATCAACCTTCTGTGCTAGTACCGAATGTCCTTATCATCACTGCACCTGCCCTATCTGGTCCAGGAATTCATAAGCAGAATCCCGTCCAGTATTCCAGTGTGGCTACAATCAGTATTGCTCAAACATTTGATCTCTTTCTTCCTGAATAACATTGTTATAATATAAATTCTTACTAACTGTGCAAATTCATTGAGTTGCAAGCTCTTTTTAACTGCAAATCAAAATGGCAGCCTCCAGCAAAACAAGATGGTAGCCCCCATGAAAATTTCAATAGATGGAAAACTCAGCGTGTCACAATGGAACCCTCCTCCAGAAAATCAATATGGCAGCCCCCATGAAAATTTCAATAGATGGAACACACAGCGTAACACAATGGTACCCTCCTCGAGAAAATCAATATGGCAGCCTCCATGAAAATTTAAATAGACGGAACACTCAGTGTGTCACAATGGAACCCTTTAGCAGACATGGATGATGATATCACAATGGGCCATTGCTGTTTTTCTCCCTGACGGCAGCCATTTTACTTCATTCTTTAGTCAGGTTTGGATGTGTGCATATCAACAGGTGAGGATAATTTTATATGACTCAGCATATCATGTCTGCTTGCTGGAAGATATGATTAATCCAAAAAATATGCTGTTGTGAAAATTGGAATACTGCTCAGCGTATTTTTGCAATCCCAGAAAAAACAAGCCTTCCTACCTGTTTTTGATGGTATAGCCACTTAAACTTCGAGAGTTCCCTTTGGGCCAGCTGTTTTAACACTGGGGGAAGAAGATGCCACCGATGGTGTTAAGCCTTTTATGGTCATTGTTTCTTTGCCACTATAATGCAGGGTCAGGTCAGTTCAGCATTTGCAACTCACCAACGGACATGGGACATCAAATCTTTTAAGGAGTTTTGTCTAGGTTAGATTGACAATGCACCTTTCTGTCCAATCAACCTTCTGTGCTAGTACCGAATGTCCTTAGCATCACTGCACCTGCCCTATCTGGTCCAGGAATTCATAAGCAGGATCCCGCCCAGTATTCCAGTGTGGCTACAATCAGTATTGCTCAAACATTTGATATCTTTCTTCCTGAATAACATTGTTATAATATAAACTCTTACCAACTGTGCAAATTCATTGAGTTGCAAGCTCTTTTTAACTGCAAATCAAAATGGCAGCCTCCAGCAAAACAAGATGGTAGCCCCCATGAAAATTTCAATAGATGGAAAACTCAGCGTGTCACAATGGAACCCTCCTCCAGAAAATCAATATGGCAGCCCCCATGAAAATTTCAATAGACGGAACACACAGCGTAACACAATGGAACCCTCCTCGAGAAAATCAATATGGCAGCCTCCATGAAAATTTAAATAGACGGAACACTCAGTGTGTCACAATGGAACCCTTTAGCAGACATGGATGATGATATCACAATGGGCCATTGCTGTTTTTCTCCCTGACGGCAGCCATTTTACTTCATTCTTTAGTCAGGTTTGGATGTGTGCATATCAACAGGTGAGGATAATTTTATATGACTCAGCATATCATGTCTGCTTGCTGGAAGATATGATTAATCAAAAAATATGCTGTTGTGAAAATTGGAATACTGTTCAGCGTATTTTTGCAATCCCAGAAAAAACAAGCCTTCCTACCTGTTTTTGATGGTATAGCCACTTAAACTTCGAGAGTTCCCTTTGGGCCAGCTGTTTTAACACTGGGGGAAGAAGATGCCACCGATGGTGTTAAGCCTTTTATGGTCATTGTTTCTTTGCCACTATAATGCAGGGTCAGGTCAGTTCAGCATTTGCAACTCACCAACGGACATGGGACATCAAATCTTTTAAGGAGTTTTGTCTAGGTTAGATTGACAATGCACCTTTCTGTCCAATCAACCTTCTGTGCTAGTACCAAATGTCCTTAGCATCACTGCACCTGCCCTATCTGGTCCAGGAATTCATAAGCAGGATCCCGCCCAGTATTCCAGTGTGGCTACAATCAGTATTGCTCAAACATTTGATAACTTTCTTCCTGAATAACATTGTTATAATATAAACTCTTACCAACTGTGCAAATTCATTGAGTTGCAAGCTCTTTTTAACTGCAAATCAAAATGGCAGCCTCCAGCAAAACAAGATGGTAGCCCCCATGAAAATTTCAATAGATGGAAAACTCAGCGTGTCACAATGGAGCCCTCCTCCAGAAAATCAATATGGCAGCCCCCATGAAAATTTCAATAGACGGAACACACAGCGTAACACAATGGAACCCTCCTCGAGAAAATCAACATGGCAGCCTCCATGAAAATTTAAATAGACGGAACACTCAGTGTGTCACAATGGAACCCTTTAGCAGACATGGATGATGATATCACAATGGGCCATTGCTGTTTTTCTCCCTGACGGCAGCCATTTTACTTCATTCTTTAGTCAGGTTTGGATGTGTGCATATCAACAGGTGAGGATAATTTTATATGACTCAGCATATCATGTCTGCTTGCTGGAAGATATGATTAATCAAAAAATATGCTGTTGTGAAAATTGGAATACTGCTCAGCGTATTTTTGCAATCCCAGAAAAAACAAGCCTTCCTACCTGTTTTTGATGGTATAGCCACTTAAACTTCGAGAGTTCCCTTTGGGCCAGCTGTTTTAACACTGGGGGAAGAAGATGCCACCGATGGTGTTAAGCCTTTTATGGTCATTGTTTCTTTGCCACTATAATGCAGGGTCAGGTCAGTTCAGCATTTGCAACTCACCAACGGACATGGGACATCAAATCTTTTAAGGAGTTTTGTCTAGGTTAGATTGACAATGCACCTTTCTGTCCAATCAACCTTCTGTGCTAGTACCGAATGTCCTTAGCATCACTGCACCTGCCCTATCTGGTCCAGGAATTCATAAGCAGGATCCTGCCCAGTATTCCAGTGTGGCTACAATCAGTATTGCTCAAACATTTGATATCTTTCTTCCTGAATAACATTGTTATAATATAAACTCTTACCAACTGTGCAAATTCATTGAGTTGCAAGCTCTTTTTAACTGCAAATCAAAATGGCAGCCTCCAGCAAAACAAGATGGTAGCCCCCATGAAAATTTCAATAGATGGAAAACTCAGCGTGTCACAATGGAACCCTCCTCCAGAAAATCAATATGGCAGCCCCCATGAAAATTTCAATAGACGGAACACACAGCGTAACACAATGGAACCCTCCTCGAGAAAATCAATATGGCAGCCTCCATGAAAATTTAAATAGACGGAACACTCAGTGTGTCACAATGGAACCCTTTAGCAGACATGGATGATGATATCACAATGGGCCATTGCTGTTTTTCTCCCTGACGGCAGCCATTTTACTTCATTCTTTAGTCAGGTTTGGATGTGTGCATATCAACAGGTGAGGATAATTTTATATGACTCAGCATATCATGTCTGCTTGCTGGAAGATATGATTAATCAAAAAATATGCTGTTGTGAAAATTGGAATACTGTTCAGCGTATTTTTGCAATCCCAGAAAAAACAAGCCTTCCTACCTGTTTTTGATGGTATAGCCACTTAAACTTCGAGAGTTCCCTTTGGGCCAGCTGTTTTAACACTGGGGGAAGAAGATGCCACCGATGGTGTTAAGCCTTTTATGGTCATTGTTTCTTTGCCACTATAATGCAGGGTCAGGTCAGTTCAGCATTTGCAACTCACCAACGGACATGGGACATCAAATCTTTTAAGGAGTTTTGTCTAGGTTAGATTGACAATGCACCTTTCTGTCCAATCAACCTTCTGTGCTAGTACCGAATGTCCTTAGCATCACTGCACCTGCCCTATCTGGTCCAGGAATTCATAAGCAGGATCCCGCCCAGTATTCCAGTGTGGCTACAATCAGTATTGCTCAAACATTTGATATCTTTCTTCCTGAATAACATTGTTATAATATAAACTCTTACCAACTGTGCAAATTCATTGAGTTGCAAGCTCTTTTTAACTGCAAATCAAAATGGCAGCCTCCAGCAAAACAAGATGGTAGCCCCCATGAAAATTTCAATAGATGGAAAACTCAGCGTGTCACAATGGAACCCTCCTCCAGAAAATCAATATGGCAGCCCCCATGAAAATTTCAATAGACGGAACACACAGCGTAACACAATGGAACCCTCCTCGAGAAAATCAATATGGCAGCCTCCATGAAAATTTAAATAGACGGAACACTCAGTGTGTCACAATGGAACCCTTTAGCAGACATGGATGATGATATCACAATGGGCCATTGCTGTTTTTCTCCCTGACGGCAGCCATTTTACTTCATTCTTTAGTCAGGTTTGGATGTGTGCATATCAACAGGTGAGGATAATTTTATATGACTCAGCATATCATGTCTGCTTGCTGGAAGATATGATTAATCAAAAAATATGCTGTTGTGAAAATTGGAATACTGTTCAGCGTATTTTTGCAATCCCAGAAAAAACAAGCCTTCCTACCTGTTTTTGATGGTATAGCCATTTAAACTTCGAGAGTTCCCTTTGGGCCAGCTGTTTTAACACTGGGGGAAGAAGATGCCACCGATGGTGTTAAGCCTTTTATGGTCATTGTTTCTTTGCCACTATAATGCAGGGTCAGGTCAGTTCAGCATTTGCAACTCACCAACGGACATGGGACATCAAATCTTTTAAGGAGTTTTGTCTAGGTTAGATTGACAATGCACCTTTCTGTCCAATCAACCTTCTGTGCTAGTACCGAATGTCCTTAGCATCACTGCACCTGCCCTATCTGGTCCAGGAATTCATAAGCAGGATCCCGCCCAGTATTCCAGTGTGGCTACAATCAGTATTGCTCAAACATTTGATATCTTTCTTCCTGAATAACATTGTTATAATATAAATTCTTACCAACTGTGCAAATTCATTGAGTTGCAAGCTCTTTTTAACTGCAAATCAAAATGGCAGCCTCCAGCAAAACAAGATGGTAGCCCCCATGAAAATTTCAATAGATGGAAAACTCAGCGTGTCACAATGGAACCCTCCTCCAGAAAATCAATATGGCAGCCCCCATGAAAATTTCAATAGACGGAACACACAGCGTAACACAATGGAACCCTCCTCGAGAAAATCAATATGGCAGCCTCCATGAAAATTTTAATAGACGGAACACTCAGTGTGTCACAATGGAACCCTTTAGCAGACATGGATGATGATATCACAATGGGCCATTGCTGTTTTTCTCCCTGACGGCAGCCATTTTACTTCATTCTTTAGTCAGGTTTGGATGTGTGCATATCAACAGGTGAGGATAATTTTATATGACTCAGCATATCATGTCTGCTTGCTGGAAGATATGATTAATCAAAAAATATGCTGTTGTGAAAATTGGAATACTGTTCAGCGTATTTTTGCAATCCCAGAAAAAACAAGCCTTCCTACCTGTTTTTGATGGTATAGCCACTTAAACTTCGAGAGTTCCCTTTGGGCCAGCTGTTTTAACACTGGGGGAAGAAGATGCCACCGATGGTGTTAAGCCTTTTATGGTCATTGTTTCTTTGCCACTATAATGCAGGGTCAGGTCAGTTCAGCATCTGTAACTCACCAACGGATATGGGACATCAAATCTTTTAAGGAGTTTTGTCTAGGTTAGATTGACAATGCACCTTTCTGTCCAATCAACCTTCTGTGCTAGTACCGAATGTCCTTAGCATCACTGCACCTGCCCTATCTGGTCCAGGAATTTATAAGCAGGATCCCGCCCAGTATTCCAGTGTGACTACAATCAGTATTGCTCAAACATTTGATATCTTTCTTCCTGAATAACATTGTTATAATATAAACTCTTACCAACTGTGCAAATTCATTGAGTTGCAAGCTCTTTTTTACTGCAAATCAAAATGGCAGCCTCGGGGGCGGAGCCAGCGCCGGTCTGAGATGGCCGCTTGATTCTGAGCTCTGAGCCACAGACCGTTCAATGCACCAGCTATCATTAGCGAATCGCCTGAAAAATGGTTAAAATCGGGAACCCTAAAGCCGTGGAGCACCCCAGCACCAATAAAAGTCAAGCCGCAGGGGGAGATATGGACAAGTTCCTGAAGAAAGCGGCCGCTTCATATGTGGCTCGCGATTCCAAAATGGCGCCCGCTCAGCCTCAGAAAGCCAGATCGGAGGACGAGAGCGATTATGAAGAACCGCAAGGTAAGGGGGCCCTCCCGATTACCAGGAATTACCTAAAGAACACCCTGGGTAAAGCCCTCGAACCTCTCCTAAGTGAATTTGCCGCCATGCGCCAGGACATGCGCCATATAGGGGATAGAGTTGAAGCTTTAGAGAACCAACAGGCCCAGATACTAGATCACCAGAGGGCCACCTCCAACTCACTCCAGAAATGTGGGTCCTACCTGAACCAACTTCAGAACGCCCTAGAAGATCAAGAAAATAGGGGTCGCCGAAACAATTTGCGCATAAGAGGGATCTCTAAGATCATGCTTCCTGGTGACATCCCTGCTGCAGTTGTCTCCCTATGCTCCTCACTCCTGGGCCCTGAATTCGCCCTAGAAATTGTTTTGGAAAGGGCACACAGAGCACTGCGACCCAAACCTAAAGCGGAAGAACCCCCAAGGCATATAATTTGCAAGTTTCTCAACTTTCAAGTTAAATCTGCAGTTCAAGAAGCTGCTAGAAACAGACAAGACATCCTATTTGAAGGTGTCCATATCTCAATCTATCAAGATTTAGCCCCCTCCACCTTGAGGAAACGTAAATCTATCAAGCTCCTGACGGAATGGCTAAGGGCGAACAGGATCCTTTACAAATGGAACTTTCCCTTTGGACTTTCCTTTTTACAAGGAGGACGCCGCATGAATATTACCACCTTTACTGATTTAGAGGCGGTATATGACCATCTACAAATTCCTCCCATGCAGATCGAAAACTGGGACTTATTCCAAGATCTTAGTGATCTACCTGAAGTCCCGACGGTTGAGGCCTTCACCTTACAGCACACTCTAAAGGCCCACAAAGTGGGAAAGAGGAATCGGCAACTAACACCCAAGAGACTATCTCAAGATTAATCTCTGGAACCTTCTTGCAACAAGTCTCCCACACAGAGGCGATATCTTTCTTTTCCTGGACTTGCCTGGGTCTATCCAGATAATCTGCTTCTTCCTTATAAAGGGACTTTAGCTAAAATTTGCTTAGTTAGCTTTATTTACTGCTAGTGGATCCAGGTCTAAGTCCAGCTTAATTGGATACTACCTCTGTACCTAATATTCCATGCTTCTTTTGTCTGATTTCCTCTCCCTCCTTCTTACCTCTTCCCTTCTCAAATTTTTCCCTTACAATATTTTTCTCATATTGCCATTCATTCCTCTCTAACTGTCTGATGAGGGCCTAACCAGCTCCTCCTTTTTATTGAAATCCTGATGTTAGCTTAAATTAACATAAGATAATTTTCAGATTGCAATCTTACGTGCAGAACGGTATGTTAACCGGTCTTTGACCAACTTTTCCCCCATGCTTTACACTAGTGGGTCACCCCACAAACCAGGTTATTTTTTGGTTTTGTTTTGTTCTCATTTTTTCCCCTCTCCCTTTGTTTAGTTCTAGGTACCTGACACATAATTATTTGACTCTCCTGAGGGACATACAGGACCCGAGGGACCCGGCTTCTCTCCTGGACGGGGTGGACGCACCCAAAACCGTGAGTGTCCTCTCCTGGCGGACTAGCGCACCTTGCACCCTTCCAGCCACAATAACCCTTGTTCATGGCTGATATCCATATAGCTTCTTACAACGTAAAGGGCTTCAATTCACCCTCCAAAAGAAGCCATATATTCACTATCCTGCGCAAGGAGGGCTCGGATGTGCTGCTTCTCCAGGAGACGCATTTCAGGTTCAACCATTATCCTAACATGGAATTTTCTCACTACCCACTCTGGTACCACTGTGGGGGGGGGGGGGGGGGCTCTGCCTCGTCCGGGGGAGTAAGTATAGGATTCAAGAGGAAAGTCCCTTTCAAATACATTGACCATATACAAGACCCAGAGGGTAGATTTATTATGGTCAAAGGGAATATAGGGGTCCAGATATATACCTTTATAAACTTATATGCCCCTAACTCCAAGCAGGCTAGTTGGCTTTCCTCCATATCCCTAATGATTACGTCTTTTAAGGAAGGTATTGTAGTAATGGGCGGGGATCTTAATATAGCCCTTAACCCCCAAATAGATTCATCATCACGCAAAACTTCCCACTCAAAACGTTCTCTAAAGTTCATTAGAAACATTCTCTAGATTCTCCATTTAATCTCCATTTAATTGACGTTTGGCGCACTCAATACCCTAGCACTCTAGACTATACATTTTATTCCCATGTACACAATAATTATCACCGCAAAATTGGATCTATGCATCTGTCTGACCATGCCCCAATTTTCCTAAAGGTATCCTCCCCTACACGTAAAACTAAAAGCTTTAATTGGAGACTAAATGAATTTATCCTAGGGAACCCAGACTCTATAAAAAAAATTGCTTCACTACTGGAAGAATACTTTAACCTAAACTCCCTACCAGAGCTTTCACCCCAAACCATTTGGGATGCACACAAACCCTTTATTAGGGGTGAGTTCATTAGCCTAGGCTCGTACTTAAAAAAAACTAGGGAAAGTAACATTAGCAATCTTCTCTCCAAGATTAACAAGTTAGAATCCATCCATAAAAGTACCCTCTCTGAAACCCAACTTCAAGAGCTCTCCAAAGCAAGAGCTGAATTAAAAGCTCTATTGCTCAACAATTCAGCTAAATACTACCTCAATTCCCAATACAAGTTCTTTGCACACGGGGATAAAGCCACCAAATTCCTCATGAACAGAATAAAAACTAGAAGAGCAGACAACTACATTCATCAACTGTCTTCTCCTAATGGTGACCCAGTATTTGCCTCATTTAAGATTGCCAAACAATTTAGGGACTTTTACGAAGCCTTATATAACCTCCCTTCCACCATACCTCCAACATCTCACTCTACATTAGTGGAAGCATTTCTTAAATCAACAGCCTGCCCGACTTTATCAGTGGGCCAAAAACAAACACTTGAAGTTCCATTTACCTTGGATGAAATTTCTATAGCCCTGGCCCAAATGCCTCAGGGGAAAAGCCCGGGTCCAGATGGACTTCCTGCATTCTATTACAAAGCATTCAAAACACAATTCCTACCACATCTATTGACAGTGTGCAATCAGTCCTTGCAGGGTATCCCTTTATCCAAGGATATGACGTCTGCTCATATAGCCTTGATTCCTAAAGAGGGGAAGGACTCTAAGCTATGTGCAAATTATAGGCCAATTTCTCTTCTGAATATTGACCTTAAAATTCTTGCGAAACTTCTGGCCAATCGTTTGGCAGTCCTTCTCCCTCAGCTGGTACATATGGATCAGGTAGGCTTCGTGCGTAATAGGGAAGGTAGAGATAACACTACTAGAGTCATCAATGCTCTCTGTTATGCTAGACATACCTCCACTCCTCTCGTACTCCTCAGCACTGACGCTGAAAAAGCGTTTGACCGCATAAACTGGAATTATCTACGACATGTTCTAGTGTTCTTTGGCCTGCCTGATCCATATGTCAAGGCCGTATTTGCTATGTATAACCAGGCCACTGCCCGAGTAATGGTCAATGGTGACCTATCCTCTCCCTTCCGAATCCAAAACGGAACTCGTCAAGGCTGTCTCCTGTCTCCCCTGTTATTCATCCTGGCCATGGAACCCCTTCTATCCAAGCTTAGAGCGGATACTGAAATCAAAGGCCTATCCCTAGGCGGTAGGATCCATAAGATTGCGGCATTCGCCGACGATGTTATGATAATGACATCCAACCCCAAAACTTCCCTCCCCATAATTCAGGAGCATTTAAAGAACTACAGTGCAGTCTCCGACTTTAAGATCAATGAGAGCAAATCCACCATCATTAGCACAGGAATATCACCACAGCTTAGGCTCTCTTTAATGAAAAACTCCCCTTTCAATTGGTCTTCTCCAACCATTACCTACCTAGGGGTGAAACTTAGCCCTACCATTTCGGATCTATTCACACTCAATTACGTCCCTTTAAAAACAGCTCTATTCTTAGCTCTTGATAAACTCACTAAATCAGCCCCAACTCTATCATGGTTTGGAAGGAAAAACATCCTCTCGGCTCTTATTATTCCCCGTCTTACATACCTCCAACAAGTTCTCCCAATCCCCATTCCAAAGTCCTATTACACCTCCTTAAAACAGAGATTCAGAACATTTATATGGAATGGCAGGAAAGCGAGACTCTCCTACTCATTCTTATCTCGATCACGTACGTCAGGTGGGATAGGACTCCCAGACCCTGAACTCTATGGGAAGGCAATCCTTATGTCACGAATCATTGACTGGTTAAGAAATACTGACAGCAAATCTTGGGTGGCCATAGAACAAAGTATTATTGGTATGCCAGCTCGAGCTCTATGTCTAGGTCATCACACACCTCCCCAAATAAATCTACAGCCTTTCCCAATTATCAAAGCCACAGTTGAAGCTTGGAAGTGGTGGAATCACTACCACTGCTCTATCCCCTTCCCATCTCCCCTTGTTACAATTAGTGATATCCTCGGTTCATCCTCCAGCGGACCTAGAAGTACCTCTTCTAAATTAATTAGTTCATCCTCCATGCCAATCTCCCTTCTCCTGGACCCTCAGGGCTTAGTACCATTAAACGATACCATCAAAACCCTTCTTAACCCACAACCATGTGACTTTAACTTTAACCTCATTCCACTCATTAAATCATTTGTTCACAAAAATAACATGAATGGCGAGCTCCTTCGTCCCCTTACTTGGTTTGAGGCCTTAATAGTTAACCCCAGTTCCCCAAAAAAACCTATCTCTCTTATATATAACAAACTAAGATCTCCAGTGTTTCAAACTTTACCTACACTATTTGAAATTCCACACAAGTCATCTAGATGTGTAAGAGCCCAGGAGAATGGTTACAAAATTCTCTCGCAATGGTATATAACCCCAATCAAGTCTTCACATTTCACTAGACCTACATCTGATGAATGCTGGAGATGTCAAGGGGAGAAAGGTACCTTCCTCCATATCTGGTGGCTATGTCCTGCTATCAATAAATGGTGGGCAGAAATCTTTCAGATCAGCAACCAAATCTGCTCCTCAAATATAGCTACCTCCCCTTATGGGGCATTGCTCTCTTTTTTCAATGACAAAACATCTTTACCCCCCACCTTCCTTTTTAAGCAGCTCTTGTTAGCAGCTCGTCTCTTGGTTCCTAAATACTGGCTACAAACTAGCTTACCTTCAATGGAGCAATGGAGACTTAAAGTAGATCAAATCCACCGTTTTGAGGAAATGGCCTCGTGGGAATCACGATCACACTCGATATTCTTGAAAAAGTGGACCCCTTGGGCAAAATACAGATTTCTCCAGCATTAATCAACCCTGCATCACTCCCTGGCTACACTACGGGCCCTGTCTTGTAAATTCTGCCAACAACTCAAAAAAATAAAATGATCAAAGTGGCTTGATAACTAAGAGGTAATCAGAGACGTCCATCGCTTCCTCCTTTTCTGGCCCTTACATACACCACATACACCCCACACAAATTGGGATTGGGGATCTGGTTACTAAGGTGCGATTGGTCATAACTTGCCTTGTCCCCTTTAACTAAATTAGCATCATCTCTGTCCAGTAATATCTGTATTCTGTTTCGTACGCCCTAGTCTACAACTTATATATGTCGAGTTTCTCAATTAACCATCTGTAATTGTCGCTATTCTCAATCCTTCATGTACAACAATGTACTTATATGATATTGTGTATGGTACCGATTTACACCACTGTTGGTTTCCTGTTACACTGTATATTTTCTTAAGAGTAAAATAAAATACTTAAGGACTTAGGACGTATCGGTACGGCATGGGTCCCGAGTCCTTAAGGACCCATGACGTACCGGTACGTCATAACTTGAAATCGGTATTCCGGCGCCCCAGGGGTTAATTGGAACTGGATTTCGGCTGAAATCATTCAGCCGGCATCCCGTAACAATGCAGGGGGGGTCATTTGACCCCCCTGCATCGGCGATCGCAGAAAACCGCAGGTCAATTCAGACCTGCGGTTTGCTGCACTTTCTGCAGTTTCTGATCCTTGCGGGCCCTGACCGCGGGGATCAGAAGCTTTAGTGTCCCTAAAATATATATTTTACACCCCCCCTGCACCCCTGCATGATTTTTTGCTGGCGGATGGTGCAGGGGGGGAGTTGTGGGCGGTGGAAGCGGTGCGGGAGGCGGGCGGTCCGCCCGCCTCCTCTTGAATAATCGTTGGTGTTCAGTGGGTATACCAGGGTGCCAGCACATTGCTGGCACCCTGGTATAAACGGCTGACATCGATGATGCGATGTCAGCCGTTTAACCCTTTCCATACAGCGGTCCGTACGGACCGCTGTATGGAAAAAGTTAACAGTAAGAGGGAGCTCCCTCCTTCTCCCATCGGGGGGCTGCTGTGCCTTTGCAGCCCCCCGATGGAGAGGGAGAGAGCTCCCAGACAGCTCCCCGACAGCCCCGTCCTTACCCTTCCCCATCTGCGAAGTTCTGACAACTACTGAGCAGACGGGGAAGGTTCCCATGGCAACAGGACGCCGTCTCAGGCATCCTGCTGTCCATGGTGCTGAACAGATCTGTGCTAAAGGCAGAGATCTGTTCAGACAAAGTGTAAGTAAAATTCAGTACAGTACAATATATATTGTACTGTACTGTATTACACAGACATCAGACCCACTGGATCTTCAAGAACTAAGTGGGTCTGGGTCAAAAAAAAAGTGAAAAAAAGTGAAAAAAAAGTAAAAATCAAAAAACACATTTATCACTGATTAAAAATGAAAAAAATAAAATTCCCTAGACATGTTTGGTATCGCCGCGTCCGTAACGACCTGATCTATAAAACGGTCATGTTACTTTCCCCGCACGGTGAACGCCATAAAACTTAAAAAAATTAAGACTATTAGGAAATTGAAATTTTGCCCACCTTACTTCCCAAAAAAGGTAATAAAAGTGATCAAAAAAGTCGCATGTACGCCAAAATAGTACCAATCAAACCGTCATCTCATCCCGCAAAAATCATACCCTACCCAAGATAATCGCCCAAAAACTGAAAAAACTATGGCTCTTAGACTATGGAAACACTAAAACATGATTTTTTTTGTTTCAAAAATGAAATCATTGTGTAAAACTTAAATAAATAAAAAAAAAGTATACATATTAAGTATTGCCGCGTCCGTATCGACCGGCTCTATAAAAATATCACATGACCTAACCCCTCAGGTGACCACCGTAAAAAAATAAAAATAAAAACGGTGTAAAAAAAGCAATTTTTTGTCATCTTACGTCACAAAAAGTGTAATAGCAAGTGATCAAAAAGTCATATGCACCCCAAAATAGTGCCACTCAAACCATCATCTCATCCCGCAAAAAATGAGACCCTACTTAAGATAATCGCCCAAAAAATGAAAAAACTATGGCTCTTAGACTATGGAGACACTAAAACATTTTTTTTGTTTTAAAAATGAAATCATTGTGTAAAACTTACATAAATAAAAAAAATTGTATGCATATTAGGTATCGCCGCGTCCGTGACAACCTGCTCTATAAAATTACCACATGATCTAACCTGTCAGATGAATGTTGTAAATAACAAAAAAAACACGTGCCAAAAAATCTCTTTCTTGTTACCTTGCCGCACAAAAAAGTGTAATATAGAGCAACCAAAAAACCCTAAACTAGTACCAACAAAACTGCCACCCTATCCCGTAGTTTCTAAAATGGGGTCACTTTTTTGGAGTTTCTACTCTAGGGGTGCATCAGGGGGGCTTCAAATGGGACATGGTGTCAAAAAAAACAGTCCAGCAAAATCTGCCTTCCAAAAACCGTATGGCATTTCTTTCCTTCTGCACCCTGCCGCGTGCCCGTACAGCGGTTTACGACCACATATGGGGTGTTTCTGTAAACTACAGAATCAGGGACATATATAATGAGTTTTGTTTGGCTGTTAACCCTTGCTTTGTAACTGGAAAAAAAATATTAAAATGGAAAATCTGCCAAAAAAGTGAAATTTTGAAATTGTATCTCTATTTTCCATTAAATCTTGTGCAACACCTAAAGGGTTAACAAAGTTTGTAAAATCAGTTTTGAATACCTTAAGGGGTGTAGTTTCTTAGATGGGGTCACTTTTATGGAGTTTCTACTCTAGGGGTGCATCAGGGGGGCTTCAAATGGGACATGGTGTCAAAAAACCAGTCCAGCAAAATCTGGCTTCCAAAAACCATACGGCGCACCTTTCCCTCTACGCCCTACTGTATGCCCGTACAGTAGTTTACGGCCACATATGGGGTGTTTCTGTAAACTACAGAATCAGGGCCATAAATAATGAGTTTTGTTTGGCTGTTAACCCTTGCTTTGTAACTGGAAAAAAAATATTAAAATGGAAAATCTGCCAAAAAAGTGAAATTTTGAAATTGTATCTCTATTTTCCATTAAATCTTCTGCAACACCTAAAGGGTTAACAAAGTTTGTAAAATCAGTTTTGAATACCTTGAGGGGTGTAGTTTCTTAGATGGGGTCACTTTTATGGAGTTTCTACTCTAGGGGTGCATCTAGGGGTGCATCAGGGGGGCTTCAAATGGGACATGGTGTCAAAAAACCAGTCCAGCAAAATCGGGCTTCCAAAAACCATACGGCGCACCTTTCCCTCTACGCCCTACTGTGTGCCCGTACAGTAGTTTACGGCCACATATGGGGTGTTTCTGTAAACGGCAGAATCAGGGCAATAAAGATACAGTCTTGTTTGGCTGTTAACCCTTGCTTTGTTAGTGAAAAAAATGGGTTAAAATTGAAAATTAGGCAAAAAAAAGAAATTCGCAAATTTCATCCCCATTTGCCAACAACTCTTGTGCAACACCTAAAGGGTTAACGAAGTTTGTAAAATCAGTTTTGAATACCTTGAGGGGTGTAGTTTATAGAATGGGGTCATTTTTGGGCGGTTTCTATTATGTAAGCCTCGCAAAGTGACTTCAGACCTGTAGTGGTCCCTAAAAATTGGGTTTTTGTAAATTTCTGAAAAATTTTAAGATTTGCTTCTAAACTTCTAAGCCTTGTAACATCCCCAAAAAATAAAATATCATTCCCAAAATGCTACAAACATGAAGTAGACATATGGGGAATGTAAAGTCATCACAATTTTTGGGGGTATTACTATGTATTACAGAAGTAGAGAAACTGAAACTTTGAAATTTGCTAATTTTTCAAAATTTTTGGTAAATATGGTATTTTTTTATGAAAAAAAATTAACTTTTTTGACCCAATTTTAGCAGTGTCATGAAGTAAAATATGTGACGAAAAAACAATCTCAGAACGGCCTGGATAAGTCAATGCGTTTTAAAGTTATGAGCACTTAAAGTGACACTGGTCAGATTTGCAAAAAATGGCCAAGTCCTTAAGGTGAAATAGGGCTGAGTCCTTAAGGGGTTAAAACCAAAAAAAAAAAAAAATGGCAGCCTCCAGCAAAACAAGATGGCAGCCCCCATGAAAATTTCAATAGATTGAAAAATCAACGTGTCACAATGGAACCCTCCTCCAGAAAATCAATGTGGCAGCCTCCATGAAAATTTAAATAGACGGAACACTCAGTGTGTCACAATGGAACCCTTTAGCAGACATGGATGATGATATCACAATGGGCCATTGCTGTTTTTCTCCCTGACGGCAGCCATTTTACTTCATTCTTTAGTCAGGTTTGGATGTGTGCATATCAACAGGTGAGGATAATTTTATATGACTCAGCATATCATGTCTGCTTGCTGGAAGATATGATTAATCCAAAAATATGCTGTTGTGAAAATTAGAATACTGTTCAGCGTATTTTTGCAATCCCAGAAAAAACAAGCCTTCCTACCTGTTTTTGATGGTATAGCCACTTAAACTTCGAGAGTTCCCTTTGGACCAGCTGTTTTAACACTGGGGGAAGAAGATGCCACCGATGGTGTTAAGCCTTTTATGGTCATTGTTTCTTTGCCACTATAATGCAGGGTCAGGTCAGTTCAGCATTTGCAACTCACAAACGGACATGAGACATTAAATCTTTTAAGGAGTTTTGTATAGGTAGATTGACAATGCACCTTTCTGTCCAATCAACCTTCTGTGCTAGTACCGAATGTCCTTAGCATCACTGCACCTGCCCTATCTGGTCCAGGAATATATAAGCAGGATCCCGCCCAGTATTCCAGTGTGGCTACAATCAGTATTGCTCAAACATTTGATATCTTTCTTCCTGAATAACATTGTTATAATATAAATTCTTACCAACTGTGCAAATTCATTCAGTTGCAAGCTCTTTTTAACTGCAAATCAAAATGGCAGCCTCCAGCAAAACAAGATGGTAGCCCCATGAAAATTTCAATAGATGGAAAACTCAGCGTGTCACAATAGAACCCTCCTCCAGAAAATCAATATGGCAGCCCCATGAAAATTTCAATAGACGGAACACTCAGTGTGTCACAATGGAACCCTTTAGCAGACATGGATGATGATATCACAATGGGCTATTGCTGTTTTTCTCCCTGACGGCAGCCATTTTACTTCATTCTTTAGTCAGGTTTGGATGTGTGCATATCAACAGGTGAGGATAATTTTATATGACTCAGCATATCAAGTCTGCTTGCTGGAAGATATGATTAATCCCAAAATATGCTGTTGTGAAAATTAGAATACTGCTCAGCTTATTTTTGCAATCCCAGAAAAAACAAGCCTTCCTACCTGTTTTTGATGGTATAGCCACTTAAACTTCGAGAGTTCCCTTTGGGCCAACTGTTTTAACACTGGGGGAAGAAGATGCCACCGATGGTGTTAAGCCTTTTATGGTCATTGTTTCTTTGCTACTATAATGCAGGGTCAGGTCAGTTCAGCATCTGCAACTCACCAACGGACATGGGACATCAAATCTTTTAAGGAGTTTTGTCTAGGTTAGATTGACAATGCACCTTTCTGTCCAATCAACCTTCTGTGCTAGTACCGAATGTCCTTAGCATCACTGCACCTGCCCTATCTGGTCCAGGAATTCATAAGCAGGATCCCCCCCAGTATTCCAGTGTGGCTACAATCAGTATTGCTCAAACATTTGATATCTTTCTTCCTGAATAACATTGTTATAATATAAACTCTTAATAACTGTGCAAATTTATTGAGTTGCAAGCTCTTTTTAACTGCAAATCAAAATGGCAGCCTCCAGCAAAACAAGATGGTAGCCCCCATGAAAATTTCAATAGACGGAACACACAGCGTAACACAATGGAACCCTCCTCGAGAAAATCAACATGGCAGCCTCCATGAAAATTTAAATAGACGGAACACTCAGTGTGTCACAATGGAACCCTTTAGCAGACATGGATGATGATATCACAATGGGCCATTGCTGTTTTTCTCCCTGACGGCAGCCATTTTACTTCATTCTTTAGTCAGGTTTGGATGTGTGCATATCAACAGGTGAGGATAATTTTATATGACTCAGCATATCATGTCTGCTTGCTGGAAGATATGATTAATCCAAAAATATGCTGTTGTGAAAATTGGAATACTGCTCAGCGTATTTTTGCAATCCCAGAAAAAACAAGCCTTCCTACCTGTTTTTGATGGTATAGCCACTTTTGGGGGTTAGCTCTTCACCGGGGGTCATTCTCACAGATACGCCTTTAGGACACCAGGTTTCAGGTCCAAACAGTGTATTTATAGTTGCACACTCCAACCAATACAGGTCATCATGAAGTCGCAGCTTCACCTAACACATGTGACATCCACATAAAATAATAAACACTCGCCCGTCCAGGCTCTAACTAAACATAAAGTTTCCTGACTCACCTAGGTCCCAGTTCACACCCTGTGAACTCATGCGGCTTTGTCAGCCAATGTCCCACAGCCTCCTGGCTGTACAGAGCACAGTACGCCCACTGTCTCCAGTTTAGTATTTCTTGTGGGGGATTGGGGCTCAGTAGTCTGCCTGACTATGGCCCTGCGACCCTCCCAGGCGTCGCTGCGTCCCCCAACTCCAGGCTATCTCCCAGCCTTGTGGTCCCTCAGCCTAGCCCAGCTGAGACCACACAGACAGAACCTCCAGGCCTCTGTCCACAGGTAACACACTACCCCCTTTCTGACACTTATGCCAGGCTGATTACCTCCAGCTTCTCTCACCTGTGGTGGAACAGGGGTGTGGACCGCACTATCCACCCCTTCCTTGCCTCTAACCTGAGTGAGACCTGTCACTCTCTCACATATCCCCCCCCCCCTTTGTTCAAGCCCGTGAGGGTGAACACCTGCATAACCACGGGAGGCTGGTGAAAGGGTATCGACCTGGCCTGGACGTGGGGAACAGCCACCCACCCTGCTCTTTGGCTGCTCCCAATAAGAACCGGCCCAGATTGGCTTTACAGCCACACTAAGTAACCCAGTGTCAGCGAGCACTAGCTGCCGCTGACACAGAAAATTACTGGTTCTTATTTCACCGAGGCCAGGAACCTCGGTGACACGTACCTTCCCTTTGATCTGCCAGACCCATGCCAGCAGAGCTTGGTTTATCACCAAAAACAACATCTTGCCTAACCGAAACTGCCTAAAGGCCTCATGTGCCCATCTCATGGCCAGATACTCTTTTCTTACTCTTTCCCGAGTGATGATGATGCGCTGTCGTATATTTTGATCTCTCTCTCTTTTTAGATCCTCTGGCTCCTGTACATGCGCCTCACGTCCTTTCTTGGACTGCTGCAGCTCTTGCCTGAACTGTTCCCAGTCATGGTCATATCCCGACACTTTCTCCTTTGCTTTGCAGGGCTCCTTCAGCAGAGCATGCTTGCCCCTACTCGCTTCTTTTACGTGCATCTGGGTCACTTCTTCCTTCTTTCCAACAGTAGTTACTCCAGCTACTATGGCAGTTTTAGAGACCTCTGCTACTTTAGTGGCTTTTTCCACTTCGGCCGCGGCTCCCTTTGGCTTAACTTTGGTCTCTGTAGAACCTGGGGACTTCATGTCAACCAACATATCGGCCTTAACTTTTTCAGTCTTTGTCTTCTTGAAGTCTCCAGTCTCTTTGACCGCCTTCTCATCCTTCTCGGACATGGCACCATACACTTGCCCTGTTAACCCCTCCCCCTCTTTCTCATTGAGGCAGGAGGCACCAGGGTCTTCAGCAGACTCCTCGTCTTCTGTCATTTTCTCCAGAGGCTCACCCAGGACCCTGTTCTCATTTTGTGGAGGAGTCAGGAGATACAGCCCATTGTAATAACCCGTGTGGCGAAACCGACCTCGCCACTGGTTTTTGGAGAGGACTGGCTGCTGGCCTCTTGCCCCAGGATTATGGGCCATATACTAACTTTTAAACCCCTGAACCGATTCAAGTGAATTTTGGATAGGTTTGTCCCCACGTTATACTGTTTGAATTAATGTAAGTTATATGTATGGCCAACGTAAACTCACAAAGTTGTAACAATCTATAATAATTGTAACTTGTCAGCTTGGGAGGAAAATGCTGGGTGTGTTACTATTGTGCCATTGTCCCATTGTGTGTTTAAATGGTGATGTCTGTCCTGTTGTATCTACATGTGTATTGGCGATATACCCTTTGTTCTGAGAGATAATTGGATTGCTCCTCAGGTTGTCTCCAGACAGAGGGGAGGAGACCATGATGCATTGTGGGGATATGTTGTCCTATGTCACAGTCTTCATTCTGGTCCTCTGGGGGCGTGAACGATTGGTTGCTGTAGTTACATTGTATGTGTTGTTAATTACTGATTGGTTGTATTTCAAACCCCTGTGGGCAGTACTATGTTTGTGGTTTAAGAATAAAAGAGGCTGTACGTGAAGTACAGTCAGACCACTGTTTGACCCTCAACACGGAGCCTTGTCTCGTTATTGGGGGGATTCACTGTATGCTGTTAGAAGACCGATTGCCAGGATTGTATGCTTTTCCTGTTCGTCTGCTAGCAGCTATTCGTGAGGTTCCAGTTTGGAGTGCTATTTTGTATCCAGTTCGGGAATTTGGTGTCCTGCAGTAGCTGTGCCTGTCTCTCAGAAAGGGGCTTATCGCCTAAACGGATTTTAACCCCTTGTCTGCTGAAACGGTCCGTTACATTGGTGGCAAGCAGCGGGATCGTTCCTACAGCCAGAAGGACAGCTACAGGAGACACCATTTCTGTGGATTCTACAATTTAAGGACAACGCATGTCCCAGTACAGCGTCCCTGACAGCAGCAGGATGGAACCAGCAGTGTTATACGAGGAGGAGGACCTGGATGGCCGGGATGCATTAAGGAAAGACATCTGGTACCAGGCCCTGGATAATCTACAATACCAGCGGGGTGAGAGTCTCCCCAGTGAAGAGCAGCGGTTGCAGAAGCAAGTGGCCCTGCGGATGCCCTTCCTGGGAGAGCAGCCCCTGGAGGAATGGGTGAAGGAACTAGAGCACCGGGTATGGCAGGAGCTATGGCTGGAGGATGCCTACCAGGCGCTTTGGTGGTATATGGCACAGTATATACCCTGGACAGCCGAACATGACAAGCCAGAGGGAGAGGAGTTTTATGGTCCTGGCTTGTTATGGGAGTCCTTTGCAGAGCCTGACTTCGGGAGCCCTGCACAGTCCAGACTTCAGGACATTTTTTATGAGAGGGAGGCTAGGCATGAGTGGGATGACCCCCATGAGGTAGAGCAAGACCTGGCTCACCTAGCAACCCTGGAGTGGGAACTGGAGCAGGACTACCGAGATCTCTTCCACTCCATTGAGAAGGCTCAGCAGGACGGTAAGGTGACAGACCCAGATCCAGACCCATTCAGCTGGGCAGATATTGTAGAGTGTTACTGGGAGGGACGCCAAGTGGCCGGTAGAGATGGGACCGAGGTCTCTCCACCGGTCCTGCAGGGAATTGGGAGCCCAGTCTCCATTCCCCAGCGGCAGTGTGAAGTGCAGGGAGAGCAGAGCAGCGCCCTCCCTCCCCAGTGGCAGGCTGAGTTTCAGGGGGCAGAGGTAGTTGTTCCTGCCCCCCAGCAGCAGAGTGATATGCCGGGAAGGCAGTGTGAAATGCAGGGAGAGGAGAGCAGCGTCCTCCCTCCCCAGCGGCAGGCGGAGTTACAGGGGGCAGAGGTAGTTGTTCCTGCCCCCCAGCAGCAGCATGATTTTTTGGGAATTGGGAGCCCAGTCTCCATTCCCCAGCGGCAGGCGGAGTTACAGGGGGCAGAGACAGTCGGTCCTGTCCCCCAGCGGCAGAGTGTCCAGCAGGGAATAGAGAGCCCAGTCTCCTTTCCCCAGCAGCAGGACACTGTATTGGGAGCGGAGACGGTCGGTCGCCCTCCCCAGCGGCTGGAAGTATGTATGGGAGAAGAGCTCGTTACCGCCTCTCCCCAGTGGCAGCTTAACGCACCAGGGGGAGACAGTAAGCCCCACAACAGTACAGATGGGACCGTGGTCTCTGCACTTACAACACAGGGGGTAGAGACAGTCGGTCTCCCCCTCCAACAACCAGGCTCCAACCAGGCTTCTTCCGTGGTAGCGCTGGCACCAGGGCAGAGTACCGCTGATCCCTGCCCACAAAGCAACCTCCACTCCAAGCCAGGGAGCAACACAGAGACCGGGAGTACCAGCTTCCAACTTAACCTTGGTGGACTCACTGGACAGAGACAGGCTACTAAAGTCAACAGGTCCAGTATTTGGTTGTGGGTGGGCTGCCAGACTAACTCAGGTACCGACCGGCGTGAGGTCAGGTATCTGGTTAGTCTTCCCTGGGGGGGGGAGATGTGTGGCGAAACCGACCTCGCCACTGGTTTTTGAAAAGGACTGGCTGCTGGCCTCTTGCCCCAGGATTATGGGCCATATACAAACTTTTAAACCCCTGAACCGATTCAAGTGAATTTTGGATAGGTTTGTCCCCACGTTATACTGTTTGAATTAATGTAAGTTATATGTATGGCCAACGTAAACTCACAAAGTTGTAACAATCTATAATAATTGTAACTTGTCAGCTTGGGAGGAAAATACTGGGTGTGTTTCTATTGTGCCATTGTCCCATTGTGTGTTTAAATGGTGATGTCTGTCCTGTTGTATCTACATGTGTATTGGCGATCTCCCTTTGTTCCGAGAGATAATTGGATTGCTCCTCAGGTTGTCTTCAGACAGAGGGGAGGAGACCATGATGCATTGTGGGGATATGTTGTCCTATGTCACAGTCTTCATTCTGGTCCTCTGGGGGCGTGAACGATTGGTTGCTGTAGTTACGTTGTATGTGTTGTTAATTACTGATTGGTTGTATTTCAAACCCCTGTGGGCAGTACTATGTTTGTGGTTTAAGAATAAAAGAGGCTGTACGTGAAGTACAGTCAGACCACTGTTTGACCCTCAACACGGAGCCTTGTCTCGTTATTGGGGGGATTCACTGTATGCTGTTAGAAGACCGATTGCCAGGATTGTATGCTTTTCCTGTTCGTCTGCTAGCAGCTATTCGTGAGGTTCCAGTTTGGAGTGCTACTTTGTATCCAGTTCGGGAATTTGGTGTCCTGCAGTAGCTGTGCCTGTCTCTCAGAAAGGGGCTTATCGCCTAAACGGATTTTAACCCCTTGTCTGCTGAAACGGTCCGTTACAACCCGGATCCGAAAACTGATCGTTCACCTCCTCGTACTTCTTCCCCAGCAGCCTGCTGGCTATTTGAAAGGCCTTGTATGCAGAGGGGACGTCTTCCAGGCCTAGGCTACATGCTACCACGGGTCTGTGGTCTTCGGAATCCACATCAGCCCCATCATCTGGTTTAGCAGAAGCATCTTCCATCTTCTCTGCCACAGCCAGCACCACAGTGCCACTCTCTCCAGTCCTATTTTTAACAGGCTCTGGCTTCTTGACATCTTCCAGAGAACTCTCCTTTCTCACCTTCCACCTGCTGTTTGAGAGCACACTTAGATTTCTCCAACTCATCTTTTAAGCGCATGAGATTTTCAGTCTCTGCTCTGAGTTGCTTGTTCAGCCTCTCCAATTCAGCATGCTCCTCAAGCACTTTTTTCAGGGCTTTAGCCAAGGAGAGGGCCTTGGTCTCCTTTTCCCAAGCATCAGTCTCTGTTTGGTCACGTTTTTCACCATATCGAGCCGAGATGTATTTCTCTTCAGCTAGGAGCCAGTCACACTTCTCCTGTTTCTTCGCTGGATTAGACATAACTTGCTTCTGGTGGTCCAGGTCCACCATCAGATCATCCAATCCTCGCCGAAGTTTGTTCTTGGTTTTCTCCACCTTTTTGTATGTCAAACGCTGTTTCTCCAGGCGCTGAACCACCAACTCCATGTTTTCCAGCAGTTTCTTTTCAGCTTTTTGCACAAGCTTGTGGGAAGTGCCCCGCTTTTGGGCCTCCGGTTCCAGCTGCTCCTTGCTCGGCTCTGCTGCAGCAGATGTAGGAGTATCACCATTCTCTTTCTTTGCCCTTTCTGAAATTTTCTTCAGTTGCTCTGTGAAGACAGCTAGTCCCATCTCTAACGTTTCTAGGGAGCGTGAGGAGAGAGAGAGATCATCCTCCTGTTTGCAGTTGTACTGTCGTGTCAGGTCATCTACAACTGTCTGGATATGGGCGTCAGACCCTAGGCTGATGTCACCCGACTTAATTCCCATCTCGTCAAATAGAACTGTCTGGTCGCTACTAGTAACCACCTTTGTTTCACAGGACCTTGACATGGTAGCTTCACTCTCTGGGTTGCTACCGGTCACAGCACATACATCACCTATACCGCTCGTGTTATTATTAATTCTGACCTCTAGGGGCACAGATGAGCTAATCCCCACCTGGGACACTTCCTTAGTAACCAACCAACATTGTGGAGACTGCATTTCCACCTCTGGTACGTGCGGTACACCCTCTAGCCCCATCATATTTTCCTGCACCTTCAAACACTGAGCTGGAGCTGGGCTTTGCTCCACACTACTTATATGCATGTCTTCAAACCTTTTGATTACGTCATATCGCGCTTCATGAAACATAGCAGATGCAGAAAATAAAGTTTCATCATCATTTACATTTTTACCACCAGGGGGCGCTTCTCCCCTGACCACAACCTGCAACGGAAAAGTTATATCACTGTCACCACATATTTCATATGACATCATATTTTCCTTATGCATTTCCGCACTTTTGTCACCATCACTTTGTACTTGACCAGCACCATTGTTTCCAATGGTCAATATTCTTTCCCCATGCAGGTCAAAGTGCAGCTCCCTTAGACCTTCACTTAAAGGGACAGGTACAGGTTCTGCAGGAGTTTCGTCACTATCTGCAGAAGTGTCTACCTTACCCCACAGCAACAAACCGATATCACGGCCCAACTCTCCCTCATGCATGAGCGTATCTGTAACATCAAATTCATCAGTCTCTGTTCTCATTGGAGTCTCACGCTCAGTGAAAATCAGCGGATAGTCCTTATCCGCACGACTGTCCAGCACCTTTAATATTTTACCAGTCCCAAGTTTCAATATTGTGCTATCTCTTACCCGGGCTAGCATGGGATCCCGGATCCTTGTCATCCCAAAACTAGCTTTGGTCATGGGCAACTGAGGTAACACAGAAACCTTCTCCCCTGTAGATTTCTGCGAGGGAGCAATCACAGCAGGCTTATCCGCCTGTTCAGACACAGTTTTTTCTCTGTGTGACTTATCACCTACCGGCACAACAGGCATCCTCTGCCGCCGGCTCACTGTCACTGGGTCTGCTACATAGTTAATAACAGGAACAGTCTTACCCTTTGTAATCAACCATTCTGGTAAAGCAGTGACATTCTCTCCCGTGGACTCATCAAGGTTGTGGTTGCTCCTAGCAACAGCTTTACTGCACCTCCGCACTCCCTCTCTAGGACTCCGGACACAGTCGCAGGGAAGATATGCACTCCTGAGAACCGCATCAGTCTCCACCTCTTTGTCTTCCCGACGGTTGCCCTTGGCAACGGCATATCTTTGCCTTTTATCAGGAACCCCAATCCACAACTGCCCAAACAATGGAAAGTCCTTGCCCAGTACAAATTCCACTTCCAGTGTCTCACATTTTAACAGCTCCCATTGCACAGAGCCATAGTCCGTCACAAAGGTCAGTGACACCGTAGTTTTTGTCTCTGGCCCCCTTGTTACAAAGTCCAGAATTTCAGGCAGGACCCGAGACACTTGCTGGCGGGAGTCTAGAATGACCACCAGCGGGATTCCGCCGATCACTAACTCGCAGGATTTCTCCCACAGGTTATACCATTTTGCAGCCATTTCCACTGCTCAGTCTCTTGTACTGGGCTTCTGGCCCATTAAATCCTGCACGGTTTGCACCACAGAAAAAAAAATGTCCAGTTTAACACCAGCAGTCTCTGCTCTGCAAACTAGCAGGCTTCCAGCACTTTTACTTATCAGCAGGGACACCAGCCCGCATCCTCCTCCAATTGTAGGGGGTTAGCTCTTCACCGGGGGTCATTCTCACAGATACGCCTTTAGGACACCAGGTTTCAGGTCCAAACAGTGTATTTATTGTCACACTCCAACCAATACAGGTCATCATGAAGTCGCAGCTTCACCTAACACATGTGACATCCACATAAAATAATAAACACTCGCCCGTCCAGGCTCTAACTAAACATAAAGTTTCCTGACTCACCTAGGTCCCAGTTCACACCCTGTGAACTCATGCGGCTTTGTCAGCCAATGTCCCACAGCCTCCTGGCTGTACAGAGCACAGTACGCCCACTGTCTACAGTTCAGTATTTCTTGTGGGGGATTGGGGCTCAGAGGTCTGCCTGACTATGGCCCTGCGACCCTCCCAGGCGTCGCTGCGTCCTCCAACTCCAGGCTATCTCCCAGCCTTGTGGTCCCTCAGCCTAGCCCAGCTGAGACCACACAGACAGAACCTCCAGGCCTCTGTCCACAGGTAACACACTACCCCCTTTCTGACACTCTGGGAGGTGCCTTATGCCAAGCTGATTACCTCCAGCTTCTCTCACCTGTGGTGGAACAGGGGTGTGGACCGCACTATCCACCCCTTCCTTGCCTCTATCCTGAGTGAGACCTGTCACTCTCTCACATATCCCCCCCCTTTGTTCAAGCTCGTGAGGGTGAACACCTGCATAACCACGGGAGGCTGGTGAGAGGGTATCGACCTGGCCTGGACGTGGGGAACAGCCACCCACCCTGCTCTTTGGCTGCTCCCAATAAGAACCGGCCCAGATTGGCTTTACAGCCACACTAAGTAACCCAGTGTCAGCGAACACTAGCTGCCGCTGACACAGAAAATTACCGGTTCTTATTTCACCGAGGCCAGGAACCTCGGTGACACGTACCTTCCCTTTGTTCTGCCAGACCCATGCCAGCAGAGCTTGGTTTATCACTCCCTTCTATATGTATTCAACATTCACCTGTGTTTAATCTATGTGTGCGCCATTCGTGTTTATATGATTTTGAAGTAGGGTGTCTGGGTCTTATAGTTGACGTGGGGGTTCTCCCTTTCCCGATCCGGACAGCCAGTGGATCTGGTTTTGGAGATCCCTCTGTGTGTTATATTGGCAGGCTTTAATATTGTTTTTTCCCCCGTGTAAACTGTGTGTACGGAGCCCCTTAAAATGCTGCCTAAATACCGTAAATCAGGAGGGATGTCCTCGCCGAAAGGTGGTCAGGGGGGAAGCCCCCAGGCTCGCATAGACAAATTTTTGAAGTCCCCTCCACCTAAAACCAGGGGAGGTGTGCAAAGATCTGTCCTACAGGCTGAGCAGGGAGTGGTTAATACGGACCGGACAGAGCTGGGTACTATAAAGGCTAGTATCTCCCAGAACGAAGGTTTTGAGAGTATTAATAATAAACTCTCGGATATATTGGGAGTAGTAAATGTTACCAACACCTCTGTCGCAGAGATGGCCTTGTCCCTCTCAGCAGTACAAGGGGATATCACGATAATCAGAGATGAGATGGCTAAACTAGGAGTGAAGGTGAAGGAACTGGAATCTGCAGTGGACTTTGCCACTTCAGAGACCAGACTATTAAAAAAGAGATTGGAAGAGGTAGATGCAGACCGCTCCTGGCTTAGAGGGAAACTGATAGATCTGGAAGATAGGTCCCATAGATATAACTTGCGATTAGTAGGTTTTCCAGAAGGGACAGAACAGGATAACCCAGCATTATTTTATCCAAAAATGGTTGGTTGATAATCTAGGGCCAGATTATGATGTATCTACTTTCTGCTTTGAAAGGGCCCACAGAATCCCCTCCAAGAAGCCTCCTCCAGGGGCTCCTTCTGGGGCAATCCTGGCGAAACTAGTTTGCTCCAAGGACCGGGACTGGGTACTTAGACGTAAAAGAGAAGTATTAGACACATACTTTGATGGTAATTTGATATCAATATACCCAGATTAAAAGAAGATGTTTCTTTGAGACCCAAATTAAAAGAAGATGTTTCTTTGATGTAAAAAAAAAGATTAGCTGCAGCTAACATTAGGTACTCAATGATGTACCCAGCCAAATTGAGGGTGGTTCACAATGATTTGGTCCGTTTTTTCTTTACACAGGCGGATGCCGTTCAATGGCTGGACACAGTCGGGTTATAAAGAAAATATGGCTGTGCGGAGGAGGGAGGCTAGAGGGAAAAGTAGTTGGGGGGGGAGGTTTGGTGGATTGGAAGAGGTTGATGGGTAAGGTGCTTTTCCTTATCAACCATGGAGGGGGTATTTTGGGGGTGGGTATAAGGGAGGGATTGGCTGTCGTCACTCGCTTTATAGGCTTATGTGTCTCTCTCCTAGATGGGGGACCAGGATTGCCAGTTATTTACTGCCTATGCCACGTAATATTCTATTATGGAATGTGATAGGGTTGGGAGACAGGGTGAAGAGGACGGTGGTGTTTGATCAGGTGGCCCGTCATTTGCCGGCAATTGTTGTATTATTAGAAACCCATAAAACAGTAGGCAGGCTCTATAAATTGAAAAGAAAATGGGCTTCTTTTGAATACCATGCTTACTTCTCCTCTTATGCAAGAGGAGTTAGTGTTTACATTCACAGTGGGATGGAATTTCTACCGGTGGATAACATGATTGATAAAGAAGGGAGATTTGTCTTCTTGCATGGGTATTGGAAAGGGCAGGAGATTATAATGGCGTTCATCTATATTCCTCCACCATATAAATCAACAGTTTTTTCTCTATTATCTAAATATCTTGCTACAAAAAACCCGTGTCCGTTACTAGTAGCCAGAGATTTTAAATCTGTACCTGATCCTGGGTTGGATCGTTTTTCTACCTCTTCTGGGCGAGGTCGGACTGGATTTCCTTTGAGCTCTGCCTGCCAGGAGCTGGCGCTGGTGGATATCTGGCGCCACCTCTATGGCAACAGGAGAATTTATTCTTGCTTTAGCCAGTCCTATGGGTCAATGTCCCGTATTGATCTGGCCTTTGCAAGTCGCGATCTGTGTCATCAAATTTTGAAAATGAAATATGAACCTCATGGAATATCAGATCATTCTCCAGTCCTGATCTCGCTCAGAGAGGTGGATTCTCCAGCCTCAGGCAGAACTTTTAAATTGAACTCGCACTGGCTGCATGTGATAGGGGAGCAGGGTCAGATAGACCATGAAATACAGGAATTCTGGGGCATCAATGTAGGTTCGACACATATTCATTATGTGTGGGATGCACTGAAGGCCCATATAAGGGGCATATACTTCTCTAAAATTAACCGGTATAGGGTTGAACTTCGTCAAAGGGAACAACAGTTGACAGAGAGACAATTAGGAGATTACAGGGTGTATCGACTGCTCATCATAATGAGCAAAATATAACCCAGTTAAAAGAGGCCAATGCACAGTTCAAGATACTCTTATATAGTAAAGCTCAACATAAGCTTCTCTTCCAGGGGCAAAATCGCTTCTGTGAATCGGGGGGAGCAGCCTCCTATTTAGTTCACCACAGTGGAGAGGTCATGTTAGAATACCACAGCACCTGCCGCAGGAGCAAAGTAGTAGCTGTCTCTCCGAAATTATGGCTCAAATTCTTTGTCTTCCCTACCATCCCTGTATTTTGAAGCAATGTACCCACCTTTCAAAAACCTTGCCCTTTAAAAAACAGGGAGGATGCTGCATGCACGCTAGGCGGGCGTCCCCTTCCTCCCTCTACAGATGGTGAAGCTCCAGGTCTCCAGACACATCAAGCATTGCTCTGCAAATGGCCGTTTGTCCTTCTGTTAGGGGACCTTCATCTGTGGGTTCTTTATGTCATAGACTTATGCATCTATGACATCAGCAGCACAGTTGCCATAGTTACTACAGGGGCTTATTAGGGAGTCTAATGACAGATTTAAGGTGTAATATGCACACCCATGCCCTCAAGTCCATTTGCTACATCTGAATTTACACAGATTCCAGTGGACTTTTCTCTTGGTGCCAAAAAGTAGCGATCTACCAAACTATCACATTAACAAGATTTTAGTATAACCAGTTTCTTATACATTGTCTTTGAAATGACCAATATCTCATCTAAAAAAAATCAGCATGGAAGCTTCCACAAAGAGTACACATTCAAAACGAATAGGAATCAGGATTGGTACAGAGAAGAATTAAGGGGGTCATTTATCAAACTGGTGTAAAGTAGAACTGGCTTAGTTGCCCATAGCAACCAATCAGATTCCTCATTTCATTTTCCAAAGGGGCTGTCCAAAATAAAAGATAGAATCTGATTGGTTTAATTTATGCTACAGATTTCCACTGTATATTTCACCGTTTGCAATGCGTAGGGTTAGATCTTTGGTAAATCCGCACCGAAATCCACTGTGGAATGTCAGCAAAATCTGCAGTAACATTTCCAAGAAAGAGACCCTGTCACACACAGCCAGAAAAGGAGGAAGTGGCCGACGTTGTGCTGCTCTCTCCTTTCACTTTAGTGGGGCTTAGGTAGAATCGGACCTGCTATAGATAGACGGCCAATCTTGTAGCGTGTATTATATATCTTATTGTGTGAGTTGTATCCCGTATTGTTCTGATCCTTCTGTATTTGATAAAGGATGACTTTCGGCTCCGCTGAATCTGGGAGGCTGTGTGGTGATAGGAACATAAATTTTTCGATCCAATTCAATTATGCTAATACCAGATGTTGGGTCAACTGGGCCATTGTGGTATTGTTTAATAAGATAAGCACCAATCTTCACACAAGCAAATCACTTAATCCCATGGAAATGTATGGAGGTCTAGAGATAAAGTCTCTACTCACAGCATGAGGTGGACAGGCTGTAGGCCTACATAGGAATATGAGTAAATATACATATTAGGGCTCATGTACACAGTCGTAAGTGTTTTATTGTCTGTAAATGGCGGATACGCTAAAAGCCGGACCTTTATTTTTTAACTTCTGTAGAAATTTCCAATCCTTGTCCCCAAACGGACAAGAATAGGACATGTTCTACAATGGCAATACATGGCACATGCTTCCAAACACACAATAATAACATTTTTTCATTTTGTATTTTATTTTATAGAATACTAGAGAGTGGAGATAAGTCACTGTCCATGTTGTGGGACTATTTGTGAGGTATTCAAGCTTCGCGTGCCTTTAAAGTGAATGGGGCCCTGCGCGAACTTGCGGTTTCGCGAACCGTCCCGGCCGATGTTCGTCCATCACTACACCCGGGACCCCCGCCAATCAGCTGTTTGAGAAGGCAGTAGTGCCACAGCTTTCTCTCAGCTTTCCCTAGGCCATGTGACATCACATTCATTGGTCACATGGACTAGGCGCAGCTCTATACAATGTACAGCGCTCTGATTGGTAAACCGTGAGAAGGTCTGTTGCATTCTCAAACAGCTGATCAGTGAGGGTCCCGGATGTCAGACCACCACCGATCAGATATTGATGACCTATCCAGAGGATAGGACATCAGTATAAAACTCCCAGAAAACCACTTTAGTGTGTGGAGGCTGACTCACGGAGGAAGATGTTGAGCCAGACTGGAATTATCAGATATACAACTACATTAGGCATAATAATCCTAACATCTCCTTTTAGAGATGGATTGCACAAGGTATTAAATCATTAGTTGATATACAGTATGTACTAATTTAGTTATATACCTTTAAAAGGGTATTGCGGTAGGAAAAAGTTATCAGATCAGGTTGGTGGGGGTACTACCGGTGGGGACCCCCACCAATCACAAGAACAGGGCCCTGTATCCCCGGCAAGCCCCCTGCTGCTCCCCTGAAATGACCTGCGCGGCCGGTCGCACAAGCGCACGGCCGCTCCATTCATTTCTGTGGGTGTTCCGGAGATAGCCAAGCACTGTACTCGCCTATCTCCGGAACTTCCATAGAAATGGATAGAGCTGGATAATTTTCACCTACCGGAATACCACTTTGAGAAGTTTTAGCCAAAGGCCTCTGATTTGTTAGCATATCTTCAGATTAAGGGCTTGTTCACACAAACGTGCCGTGTTTTGCGGTCCTCAAATTGCGGATCCGCAAAACACGGATGGTCCTTTATAGAAATGCCTATTCTTGTCAGCAAAACGGACAAGAATAGGACATGATATATAATTTTTGCAGGTCTTGGCGCTAACATCGACCTGTAAGGATGAGTTCATACTTGAGTTATTTGGTCAGTTTTGGCCCCGTAACTGCCCAAATAAGTGAAGTGTGCAGTGATTCTAAGAGTGACGCCTGTCATCTGCATGTCATACGAAATCACAGTATTATTTCACTACCAAAGCAGACTCCATATGTGTGCAACTGCAAGGCACAGTGTTCTACACCACTATAAAGGCTCTCTGCAGCCAGGAAATAGCAGGTTTTTAATGTAATTCGCTGGGAATTTATTCGGATCGAACCAATTTTTATTTTTTTTATTTGGCGAAACGGCAAATCAAATTTTTAAATAAAATTCACTCATCTCTAGTTGCCAGGGGAGAAAGGTCAGCCTTTCAAATGGGAGACTATTTTGTTGTTTTTCAGTCTTCTGGACTCACAAAGGAGTGTCTTCGACTCCTATACACTGGGCATTCCATGGCTGGTTTCATGATCCTCCCATCAATTGGTCCAGCAATTTCAAAATGTGATATAGCAATATATATGTTAAATTAAAAATATCAATGTTTAATACCCTGAAGCACAAAAACACTTTTATATTGATTCATCCAAACAAAACAAAAAAAAGGCAAAAAAAGGCAAAAACACTTGTCTCACTTCAGCAAATGGCATTTATCATGTAGAGAAATTTAATACAAGGCAATTACTAATGTATTGTTATTGTTCATATTGCCTCCTTTGCTGGCTTGATTCATTTTCCAGTCACATTATACACTGCTCATTTCCATGGTTACGACCACCCTGTAATCCAGCAGCGGTGGTCGTGCTTACACAATATAGGAAAAGGCACTGGCCTATGTGCACTCCCACAGCCCTGGCCACCAGGTGGTGAGGTGACAGGTTCGCTTTAAGTTCTGTTGAAATTAAGGGGCACATTTATTATAATAAAAGCCTGTAGCTAACGGGGTATCCGCCGAAGTTATAACTTCAGCGCATCCACTTTCTACGCCTAAAACAGCAACTAACATTGACCCGCCATCTGCGCCTGAAATAAGCCTAATTTAGGAGTATTTCAGTATAGGAAATGACCCCCTAAATCTGTGCAGCAGCTCTAGCCATTCTGACAGCTCCCTGACCGAATGTAGCTGCTTGCAGAATCTTTATATGTAATGTACATTCCAGGGGCATAGCAAGTAACCGTGGGGCTTCATAGCAAAATTGACTTGGGCCCCACTCTATCACGACCACCTTCTGCAGCAATTCCAGTACATGAATTTTATGATTATTATGGTCTCCCTGATGCACAAGGATAATGTAAAAGTTGAAGTGACTTTATTGTACCTATTGTAGATAATTTACACAGTTATGTCACAAAATAGCAATAATGCACACAGTGATGTCACTAGTAGGAGAATATACGCAAATAGGTCATTGCATAGGAATGACACACATAGAAAGGTCATCATGTATCCCTTCTCTATGTTGAGAAGGGGTAATACAGGGTGGCCCACGAAAAAGTAGACAGTCTCTAGCAATAGTATGACAAAATGAATGAGCAAGTGGATTGTTTTTTTAATAACCCACATGCCACACGATGCAGAAAGTGGTCCCCATTCATATCTATGCATTTTTGGGCACGTCGGATTATGTCGGCTGATACTACTTGTAATGTTGCGGATAGTGTTTGTGATATTTTCCTTCAGTTCATCCAGGGATGTGGATTGTTAGCGGACATTTTCTGTTTTGAATTTCCCAACAGATAAAAATTGCACGAGGACAAGTCTGAGGAACGTGGTGGCCATAACCCCTTGCTCACAGTTTGCTCCACCATCAACAGTTCATGAATCCGTGCCTGTGAGGTGTGGCATGTTGTCCCATCTTGTTGGAAAGAGCAGGACATTTTTGTTTCTGCAGCATCACTGCTGTAGAGCTGCAAGCAGTATCGGCCAACATAATCCGATGTGCCCAAAGATGCATAGACCGGAACAGGGACCACTTTCAGCATCTTTTGTGACTTGTGGGTAATTAAAAAAATAACAATCCACTTTCTCATTCATCTTGTCATACTATCGCTGGAGGTGGGCTACTTTTTCGTGGGCCACCCTGTATATAAGATAGGGGTAAACGTGGAGCCCAACAGTCATTATTTGCTGCACCTTATGTCTGAATGAAAATGCATTTCTGGTATTTTACAGTAGAAACCCATACTCTTCAAAAAGTAGAAGAAGGAAGAACCCGCGCTGACCTTATTCCTACCTATGGGTATGTTGCTAATGTCACACTGGATATAGTAGACACTGCCCTTATAATTTCTAGTGGCTATTTGTATTACCTCTATTATCGTTAGTTTGCAATCAATTAGAGCATATGTCTGTTCCAAGTACATGCGGTGAATCTAGTACGTTGTTATAATACTGAGATAGTCTGCTGTGGCAGTGATTTTCACTTACTGTTAGTGCCCCGCTCAGTCCGTTCCTGAAGCGACCGCTGTTGTTGGTGGAAAAGTTGCTGGTAATCCTATTCTCTTGTCCTGTTCTATCTTCAGATTGCTCTGTGTTGCGTGCGCAGCTCCGGCCCTGAGGAAGGTATACGTCTATTCCGAAACGCATCGGAGGAATTGTGGACCCTAGAGGCTTCCGTAGCTTCGGGTGTGACGTCACACTGCAGGTCTCCAGGACAACGAACCTAACAAACGGCTGCTCTGTGCGCGCGCAAGCTACCGGCCGGACGGACTGAGCGGGGCACTAACAGTAAGTGAAAATCACTGCCACAGCAGACTATCTCAGTATTATAACAACGTACTAGATTCACCGCATGTACTTGGAACAGACATATGCTCTAATTGATAGCAAACTAACGATAATAGAGGTAATACAAATAGCCACTAGAAATTATAAGGGCAGTGTCTACTATATCCAGTGTGACATTAGCAACATACCCATAGGTAGGAATAAGGTCAGCGCGGGTTCTTCCTTCTTCTGTTTTCCATTACTAGGTCTTCTCCTATTTTGTGGGCTGTTTTTTGGCAATTAACCCCACAATAGAACCCAGCAGCGACGGGGCACACACATAGTCCTTTGTGTGAGCTCACCTCCACTCCATTTACCCAGACGGCAGTGCTAGTGTTTACTCATTGCTCTTACTCTTCAAAAAGTCTCCCAAGGTGCCCAGACCTAATTTATTTATTTATTTTATGCACTTATATAGCGCTGCTATATCCCGCAGCTCTTTACAGACATTAGCATCCAACTGTCCTTAATGGGGCTCACAATCTAAGTTCCCTATCAGTATGTCTTTGGACTGTAGGAGGAAACTGGAGGAAACCCACACAAGCACAGGGAGAACATACAAACTCCATGCAGATGTTGTTATTGGTCAGATTCGAACCTAGGACCCCAGTACTGCAAGGCACCAGTGCCAACCAGTGAGCCACCGTGCTGCCCACTCATGGCATAGCCTTAATAAAAATAAATGATGCCATCTATCTCTATGAACGTATCTATGCTTCAAGAGGGACAACTGATGAATTCCTTAAGATATGGAAGCTCAAAAACTCTATGAGGTTCTTAGCACACAATCTGATGACATTGTGTGAGCCCATCTGCCACGTCAAGGCGACCTCATTCAGATAGGTCCCTACACTAAGACTCTTTTTTTTTTTATAACATGATTTACACTGATTTGCACTATTAATTTGAAAAGCCAAACTGATAAGCAGTATATTGGTGTTTCTCTATAACAACTGACTACTGTATATAAAATAATGTAAAAGCACACTGCAAGTGATAACACCAGTTACACTCAATATATCCTGTTATATGTATAATGTGTTAGTGTAGGGACCCACCTAAACAAGGAGGGATTAAGCACTGCAAAAGGGCTAACAAAACAGATGTGAATTTAATATATGAAATAGAATTCAACCCATGTAATGTTATAACAATATTGATTGCAACTGGTACACCATGCAATGTTTGTATAGTCAGTCACTGCAGAAGAAAAGCTTTTTTGTTTTTGGTGCATTATGTGGCGGAGGCCAAGCTTAGATTTTTCGAAAATGTAAACTTTAGAACAGAACTTTTCTCCTATTACTGTGTAACATTTTATGGATATCACGCAGGAAGTGATATCATACACTATATACACTACACTTAACCTATATACAGACACTATATGAATTACACTGATCCTATATACACACTGCATACATTTACCCTATACATAGACTACACTTACCTTTCACATACACCATATACACCACACTTACCCTATGTATGCACAGTATATATATACTACATTACACTTACCTGATATACATACTATAAAGACTACACTTACCGTAAATATACACTAGACTATTCTTACTCTATATATACATTACATAGAGTACATGTACCCTAAATATACACTATATACATTCTACTTGCCTTATACATACACTATATACTGTACACATACCTTATACACTAAATATTGATTAATTATCCTATATACACACACACACACACTATATGCACTAGACATACCAAATGTAATACTATAATGACTACACATGTCATATACATACACTAAACTTACCCCATATACAGAAACTATATAAATTACACATATCCTATACATACAATATATACATTGCACTTACCCCACATATAATATATATATATATATTTATATACACACACACACTACACATACCCTATATACAGATAATATATAAATTAAACAACACTTACCCTGTACAAACACTATATACACTATACATTTACTATATACTCTACACATAACTAATATACAGACTAGTTATAAAGATTACACTTATCATATATACAAAACATAAATACTACATTTATGCTACAGTATATACATACTACATAGACTACACTATGCAGATATACTATATACAAGACTACACTTACCTTATATACACACACTATGTAAACTACACTTTCCTTATATACACACATTATGTAGACTACACTTCCCTTATGTACATACTGTGTAGACTACATTTACCATATATAGAAACTTTATAGACAATACTTACCCTATATATACACTACATATATTAAAGTTACCATATGCATACACTATATACACTACACTATATACAGACACTATATAGATTACACTTATCCTACACACATACGCTATATACACTACGGTTATCCTATATACACACTATTACACTACACCTTATTCATACACTATATACACTTACCCTATATACAGACTAACTATAAAGCTGACACATTCTATAAACACAACACATAGAGTACACTTACTTGCATAATAATAAAAAAAATGATATTTCAGGAATGCTGCTATATACAAAGAGACTAAGGTATCATATTAATGGCATGATCAACCCTACCAGGCAACATGCCTGACTTAATAGGGTTGATCATGCTGACAGACGCTCTTCAAGAATATACTATACACTGAGAATATATGTAATGCCTGTTGATGTTTTCTCCTGTGGTCCGTGAGAAGGTTCTCTGTAAAGACTGCGGAGACTGAAGATTGTGTCTGAATTAAAAAGAAAACATGACATAAATATTGGAGCAGTTGTTGGACTCTTTAACACATACTGTCTATCAGGATGGACCCCGTGTCTCAATATTGTATCAAACAACGAGTGACCCCGATGTCCATTCTAACTTGTCACACCTCACCTTTCATTTGCTAAGTGAACTGGACAACTGCAACTTCTGATACTCACTCATTTCCAACATTCTGTCATTTTCTGTGATTTTGTTGATGTCGTCACATAAAAAATGTACATGTAGTCTCAGCCCAATGGAGATTCTTAAAGGGTTGCAAAAAGAAGTATAAAAAGTATTCCCAAATCGTGCACTGAGACCCTATTTAGCATAAAACAGCAATTTGGTTAATAAAAGAATCAAGCATATTTTTATTTTTTATTCACATAGCCGTATCAGGGCTTGTCTTTTGCAGTACAAGATGTACTTTGTAATGGCGCCATTTATAGTTGCATACAATGTGAATGGGAAGCGGAAAAAACAAATTTCAAATGGGGTGGAATTATAAAAAAATTAACAATTCTGCAACAGTTTTATATTCATTTTTTTTTAAACACCGTTTCCTATGGATTAAAACTGGCCTATTATTTTTATTCTTGGTCATTACGATTACATTAGTCCCAGGTGCCTGCAGTTTAAAACAGAAGGCACCTGGCGGATATCGCGCCCGCTCTGTTCATGCGGTTTTTGTTACAGAAGCGCACAGAAATCCGTACAGATATTTGTGCTGACTTTCTGCACCTTACCCTACACTTGTGTACAGGCACCCTAAGGCTTGGAGGGGAGTATGCAAATTAACTCATACCAGCCCAACCAACTATCTGAATAGAAAATTACCCTTATTGGGAGGGTTTTTCCGATATTTATATGACTGTGCCTGTAGTAATAGAGCAAGATTTGCATTTAAGGGTTCAATCCAAAAAAGCTGGTTTCACAAGCTAAGGCCTCATGCACACGACCGTGCCGTTTTTTTGCAGTCCGCAAACCGCGGGTCCGCAAAAAATGGAAGCCGCCCGTGTTGCCTTTCGCAATTTGCGCCGGCAATATAAATGCCTATTCTTGTCCGCAAAGCGTGGACAAGAATAGGATATGTTATATTTTTTTAGCGGGGCCGCGGAACGGAGCCACGGATGCGGACAGCACACAGAGTGCTGTCCGCATCTTTTGCGGCCCCATTGAAGTGAATGCATGAGGCCTAAAGCCGCAATGCATATGAAGAACCTCACTGACAGCCAACTACATGAGATGAGTTTAATGACGCCAAGAATTTTCACATTTTAAGGCTTCATTCACACAGTCAGTGTTTGGTCAGTGATTTCCACCAGTGATTGTGAGCCAAAACCAGGAGTGGACACCACACATGATAGGGTTATTGGTTACTTACTCAGGGCCTTCCATAACTTCCCCTTTCTCCACCTCCAAGTACCATCCCAATAACACACTTTGCTTGGATTAAATCGGCCACAGCAGCCGTTTTATTAATAAAATAAATACATCCATAAATAACAATAACATTAAATTAACATTAACCCCTGACGAGGGAGATCGTAGAAGCCCCAAAATGTTACCATCCACAAGAAGCCAACCTGGCAACTCCATCTTGCCTCCAGCCGTAAGCACCAGCTCGGAGACACCAAGTGATGGATGCCTTCTCCAATTAACCAAGTACCTGAAACTATGAGAGTCCAGCCCCACCATTGAGGCCCTCCCATTTCCACTACCGTCATATACCACCAGCTTCTATGATCTCCCACCGCCACGACTGCCGCGACATATAATACTGTCCAGTACATTCCACCACCCAAAACCTTAGGGCGGGAGGGAGGGAGTTTGCTTTCCACAAAATGGCACCGGCTGCCTGCCGGTCACCTCTATTTAACCCCTAACTCCTCCCATTTCATTACCCTAACCACACCTCTACCCACCAGTTTAACTCACTCCAACCCAGGCCCTTCCTACCAAAACCCATCATGACGGCCTCCCCTTACCTGGCGTCCTAGTCTGGCCTCTCTTGATAGGGTTATTGGTTACTTACTCAGGGCCTTCCATAACTTCCCCTTTCTCCACCTCCAAGTACCATCCCAATAAAACACCACACACTTTGCTTGGATTAAATCGGCCACAGCAGCCGTTTTATTAATAAAATAAATACATCCATAAATAACAATAACATTAAATTAACATTAACCCCTGACGAGGGAGATCGTAGAAGCCCCAAAATGTTACCATCCACAAGAAGCCAACCTGGCAACTCCATCTTGCCTCCAGCCGTAAGCACCAGCTCGGAGACACCAAGTGATGGATGCCTTCTCCAATTAACCAAGTACCTGAAACTATGAGAGTCCAGCCCCACCATTGAGGCCCTCCCATTTCCACTACCGTCATATACCACCAGCTTCTTCTCCCACCGCCAACAACGCGCAGCTTGAACCCTACTACCACCCTCAAGCCTGCGCGTTCCTCCACAAACACAAGGCCCGTTCAATTCCATTCTGCAAACCAAGCGCCCACAGATCAATGCCCACCGCATTCAGGTGAACACCATCCGACCTCCAAAAACCACCGCTCCCCGCCTCCAGATCCGCATGCCGAACCGCCACTGCTCCATTCCGTGCCATAAACCTTCCAATAGCCCTATTTACCTTAACCCTGGCCTTGTTGATCCGCTCCACCGAACGCGCCTCCCTCCCTGTCTTCCGAGCCACAATGTCGGACCAGACAATCACCATACCCGGAAACAAAGACCACAACCTCAAAATGTCAAACTTCACATCCTTGATAAGCTCCCGACACGGTCTAACCCCCAAGTCATTACCCCCGACATGCAACACTAAAATGTCTGGGGCTCGATCCAACCTCACAAAATGGTGCACCTCCCTCATCACACTTCCCCACAACATACCCCTGCTCCCCAGCCACCGCAGCACCGCCTCGTCCCTGCTGAAACCCAGCTGACGCCCATCCGGATGCACATCAGCCCGCAGCGCACCCCAGAAAACAAATGAATGCCCCATAATCCACACCAACACCGCACCTGCAATACAAACAAAGAAAATTAATGCCATCACTCAGCTTACCAACTTCCCAAACGAACATAGGATTTAAAACGCGAAGATTCCCATCTCCCAATTTTCTTAATCACCTCCTCGCCCAAACCTAACCTCGCCGCCTCCGTAGCAGCCCCAATCCTGAAGGAATGACCCGTAAAAAGCTTAGAGTCCATTCCCAACTCCCCCAAACATTTTTTAAACTCTGCCACGAACTGAAAACGCGACAGAAACTATCCGTCCTCATGCCTCAACATGGGCCCCATATTCCCAAAACTTACACCCTCCCGGTACTCCCTCAAGCAACGCACCGGGCACAACCCACAACCTGGAACCCCAAACAGTGACACGCTACACCCCTTACCTTCCCTATCCGTCTTAGACACCCGTATCCGCACTACCACTCTGTCACCATACAAATCCACATCCACCCAACACAAACTCCCTGCCCTATTAATACTAGGACACACCAACTCACCCAACCGAAAAGCCCCAAAAAACGCTAGCGAAAAGGCCAATCTAAACAACCTTACCTCACTCATTGACCGACAAATCACACCCACCTGCTCCCCTATCTTCAATAATAGAGCAAATGAAACCGGCCGTCTCTGATCAGCAATTCGCTTCCCCCTCCTACAACCCTTCAACACCTGCCTCACCAAAAAGGTTTTTGTAACATCGGGTAGGCCTCTAAGCTTAAAACCAAAAGCCAAACCTGCCATAACTCGATTCACCTGCGCTACTGACCTCCCCAGTTCAGCTAAATGCCCCAAGAACAAAACCAACGGAACCTCACCATCTTCGACCCCCACCCCTAGCTCAGTACACCACCCCTCCCACTCACTCCAGGCCTTACCGTATGCCGCCCATGTACCAGCGCTCAAAGACTCCCTCAACAGCCCCGCTACTGTACCTCCAAGAGCTCCCACAGGGACTCCGGACACACCAACCCGACCGCCTCCGCCTCCGGGGCGAGTTACCGAAAACGCTCCCACTGCAAACGAGAAAGAGAGTCAGCCACACCATTATCAACCCCTGGCACATGCACAGCCACAATCCAAGCATTAATTTCCAAGCAACACAACACTAAATGCTGCAATAACTTAACCACCGGGGGAGAAGAAGCCGTCAACCCATTAATAGCCTGCACCACTCCAAGGTTGTCGCAATGGAAACGAACCTTCCTATCACGAAACCTATCCCTCCAGAGCACCACTGCCAAAACGATTGGAAACAATTCAAGCAAAGCCACATTGCGGACCCAACCCCTCAACACCCAAGACTCTGGCCACTGACCCGCACACCACTGTCCATTACAGAAAACCCCGAAACCAACCCCCCCTGCTGCATCTGAATACAAATCTAAGTCAAAGCTATCCACCACCTCCCCCAACACCAATGTCCTGCCATTGAAATCCTTCAAAAACTTGTCCCAAACCACCAAATCCCCTTTTAACTCCCGCCCCAATCAAATAAAATGATGTGGGGCGACCACCCCCCCGGTAGCAGCCTCCAATCTCCTGCAAAATATCCGCCCCATTGGCATAATCCGACATGCAAAATTCAACTTGCCCAATAAAGACTGCAAATCTCGCAGGCGAATCTAAGGCGCCCTCAGTGCACTACCTACCACCCCCCTCAGGTCCTGAACCTTCTCCTCAGGCAACCGACACTCCATCTTAACTGTGTCAATAATAATACCCAAAAAACTCAACTCCGTCGTGGGCCCCACCGTCTTCTCTGCCGCCAACGGCACCCCAAACAAGTCAAAAACATACTGCAACGTGGACAACAACAATGAACAAACTCGTGACTCCGCCGGACCCAAGCATAAAAAATCATCAAGATAATGTATCAGCGACACACACCCCGACACATCCTTAACTACCCATTCCAAGAAAGAACTGAATGTTTCAAAGAATGCACAAGACACCGAGCACCCCATTGGCAAACACCTGTCCACAAAATCCCCCCCGTCCCAGAAACAACCTAACAAGTGTAAACTATCTGGGTTAACAGGCAACAAATGGAATGCCGCCTCAATGTCCGTTTTTGCCAACAAGGCCCCAGGTCCCAACCTACGTACCCAACCTACCGCCGCATCAAAAGAGGTATAGACCACCGAACAAAGTTCGGGATCAATACCGTCATTGACCGACGCCCCCTTTGGGAAAGACAAGTGATGAATAAGCCGAAACTTGTTCGGCTCCTTCTTAGGTACCACCCCCAAAGGGGAAACCCTCAAATCCTCCCACGGCAAGTCACCAAACGGCCCATCCATCCTACCCAACGCTACCTCCTTAGCCAGCTTCTCCAATACAACCTCCTTGTGCTCTAAGGCTGACCGCAAATTCTTCCTGACCCCACACCCCTGTTCCGCCGGGCGAGACGGAATACTAAAACCCTCCGTAAACCCATTCCGCAAAAATTCTGCCGCCCCTTTGTCCGGGTATCTATCTAGGTACCCCGCCATCACGGCCAGCCGCACCGGCGTCCGGCCCTTTTGCACCAGCCTCACTCCCTTTCTGCCTTGCCCCCCTAAAACAACGGCTGGCCCCGTGTCCACCACCGCAGGAAGAACACTCGTGCTTAAACTTGCACTTAGGCCCAAATTTGCAACTTCCCTCATTGAAGAGAAAGCACAATCCCTTGGCCGCTGCTGTTGCAAATCCCGACTGACTTGACCCCCCTTGCTCCCCCCGAAAGGGCTGCCCAGCCCGTACCGGAGCCATTACCTTCATCCATAACCCTATGTCCTTATGGTCCCACCGCATACTCTGGCGGACCGCTTTTCTCTGACGAAACTGCTCGTTGTATCTCAACCACCCAGAACCCCCATAAACCCTATACGCCTCCCCAATCGCATCCAAGTAACAAAAAAGTGCCGAACAACTGTCCGGCGCCCTTTCCCCAATCACGCTGGCCAAAATGGCGAAGGCCTGCAGCCAGTTAGCAAACGTGCGCCGTATCAGTCTATAACGCCGCTTCTCCTCCTCCTCCCTTTTTGACCCTTCCCGCTTTGCTAAATCCAGATTGAAACGCTCCAGGGGAAGCAGCGAAAATATATCCACGTACTCCCCTTGGCAAATCCGATCCCTGACCTCCTGTTTTAAGTGCGCACCCAGTGGGCCTTCAAAGCACACATAAACCTCCCCCTTAGCCGCATCATCCACCCGCGGCCTATCGTCGTCACCCCCTGCTTGCGTCTGCACCGACACGGAAGCTGTCGCTGCAATACCTGAACCCCTTGTCTCCACTCCCCCAACAGGCCCAATACCCCATGCCTGCATCGGCCCCCCGCCTGACACACCACTCCCAGAATCCACACCAGCTAACCCACACAATAATCTCCCCAAACCCGCCATCATATCTTTCTGTCCCCCTCCTAAACCACCCAGCCCAGAACCCTGCGCCAGCGCAAGAAAAGCTCCTAATGCCACCTCACCTGGCTGCCGGGGCGCTGTGAACCCCGCAGCTGGAATTCCTGACTCCTGACGTAGTGACCCCGCCGTCACTGGAACGACCACTCCAGACGCCATTCTCCCGCTCGGACCGGGCATCCCAGCATCCTCCACGCTGGACGCGCTGTGCGGCGAAAACCACTCCACCTCCTCATCTTCAGCGCGGGCAGGACCAGCGGTACGCTGTCCGTCATGCTGCTGAGGCCTGTGCACTCCACCTCGCTCCTGGTGCACAGCCTCGCGACCCCTGCTGCTGTGCTGCCTCTCCCACGTCGAGCAGCCCTCCCCCCCCCCCCCCCGCCTGGAGAGGGGAGCCTGCAGTACCAGCTCCTGCTTCCCTGTCGTACGCTGCCGGAGACGGAGCACTTGCCGCCCCGCCCCTCGCTGGGCCCCGCCGAACAACTGGATTCCTCCCGCGCCGGGAGGACCTGGAGGGAGTCTGCACATTGGCCCCCCGGCGTGGAGGGTCCCGCAAGGGGCTCCTAACCCGGCGCCGGACACTGGGGGTATCCTCTGGGCTCAGGCGTGCCGGCGGCCGGACCCGCCCCGACCGTGTGGTGCCCGGCGGCGGGCTTGCTGACCCCGCCGCCCCCCCCTGCAGCAGGCTGGCTACCTGTTCCTGTAGCCACTCCGGACCTCTGACCTCCGCTGCCGCTCTCAGCTGCTGTAACATCTCCTCCACCTGCGACATGGTAAGCTGCTCCCTAGTTTGCTTTCCACAAAATGGCACCGGCTGCCTGCCGGTCACCTCTATTTAACCCCTAACTCCTCCCATCTCATTACCCTAACCACACCTCTACCCACCAGTTTAACTCACTCCAACCCAGGCCCTTCCTACCAAAACCCATCATGACGGCCTCCCCTTACCTGGCGTCTTAGTCCGGCCTCTCTGACATAAGGTAGAAGGGAAAGATCTGCACCTGTTCTGTGTTTTGGACCCGCACTTGGTTTTGGCTCAAAATCACTGATGGAAATCACTGACCAAACACTGACTGTGCGAATAAGGCCCTAATGCAATCATCTGCAGTGTCTGCCATTCTTTATACTTCATCGTTCTTTAGGTAACTTCACCACAAGTGTTGTAGACCTGACCAAAAGTCCTATTTTCCCTAGACACATAATAAACCGTTCGAATTTAGGGAAAACGCTAAACATCTTTTCCTGTTTTATTGTATTTATTGTAGCTTACTAAAAACACACCAGTTTTATACGAAGATATCCCGCACCTGAATATAACAGTTAGATATATCTCAGTATCTTACCCCAGAAATCCCACCGTGAGCAGTGGACGTAAAAGCAGCTCCTCCGGGTGTCTCAGAAATTCATCACTAACCATAAAATCAGTTTCATCTCCCAAGGAGCCAACTGATGATTCTTCGATTCAAGCCTACCAATAGCTGTCTGTTTACTGCAGTTACCATGGTGATGTCAACATCAGAGTTAAAGGGGACATTACCTTCCTGATCACTTTTTCTTTTCAAATACTAATCTTGATGAATTCCTGCACTTATGTCAAGTGTGAATGAAATCCAAATAATCTTTACATTTTATGCCATGGAGAGGTAGAAATTAAAGGGGGTTTGTCACCTATTTGTGCTGCCTTATCTGAGGGCAGTATTATAAAGGTGACAGAAATCCTGATTTTTTTTTAAGTAGTGGCAATCTCCAACGGGATCTTAGTGCTGGAGTGCCTGTTAGGCCAGGTTCACATCACTGTTTAGCTTTCCGTTCTTCTGTATTTTAAGCTTCCGTTATGCTCAGTTATGCACATGTTGCATCCTTTTTAGCCATTTCCGTCTGGGATCCGTTATTTTAGAGGGAAAAAATTCCTACATAAATATTTTTTTTGCAGTCTAAAATAACGGATCGTAGACAGAAATGGCTAAAACGAAGGCAACATGTGCATAACAGATGCTTAAAATACATGTGAACTCAGCCTTAGGCCTCATGCACACGGCCGTTGTGTGGTCGTTCCGTGCATTGGGGACTGCAATTTGCGGTTCCTAATGCACGGTCAATGTCCGTGCGGCGGCCATGACGAATCGAGACCTATTCAACTTGAATGGATCTGTGATTTGTCCGCACCGCAAAAAAACAGAACATGTATGAACCCGTAGCTCTGGATTGCGGGCCGCAATTTGGCCACAGCCGGGCAACGGCTTTGTGCCTGAGGCCTTAAAGGGATTGTGTCACTTCAGTAAATAGTATTTATCATGTAGAGAAAGTTAATACAAGGCACTTACTGATGTATTGTAATTGTCCATATTGCCTCCTTTGCCGGCTGGATTCATTTTTCCATCACATTATACACTGCTCGTTTCCATGGCTACGACCACCCTGCAATCCATTAGCGTTGGCTGTGCTTGCACTCTATCGGAAAAAGCACCAGCCTATATAAGCTCCCACTGTACCAGCCACCAGAGAGGCTGGTGTTTTTTTCTACAGTGTGCAAGCACGTCCACCACTGATGGATTGCAGGGAGGTCGTAACCATGGAAACGAGCAGTGTATAATGTGGTAAAAAAAATGAATCCAGCCAGCAAAGGAGGCAATATGGACAATCACAATACATTAGTATGCCTTGTATTAACTTTCTCCTACCATGACAAATGCCACTTGCTGAAATGACACAATCCCTTTAAAGGTAGGTTTTGTCAGCTCCAAAATCCTCCGTGTATCCCATGTCAGAAACCGCTGTTTTCTGCCACTGAATGGAGCTAAACCACTAGCAGGCTCCGGGTACGGCTTTGTGGGGGGCAATAACCCTCGGCTGCAAGAACTGCCGCTTGGCCTCCCATTGAATACAATGGGAGGCGGTTTCAGCGCAGATTAAGCCAGGTTTTCTGCACCAATGAAATGAACTCAGTGAGAGAGAGCGAGAGAGTGCAGTGAGAGCACAGCATGGACACGCAAGATAAGGTAGACCTCGCGTCACTCTAATCTTTTGGTCAGTTATTTCTATCAGTGATTTTGAGCCAAAACCAGGTGCGGGTCTAACCACAGAACAGGTGCAGATCTTTCCCTTATACCTTATGTCTGTGGAGGCTCCACCTCTGGTTTTGGCTCACAATCACTGATGGAAATCACTGACCAAACACTGATGTGTGAATGAGGCCTAACACTGCCCTGATTCCACAGTATCAGAGTGGTGAAGAGAAATGAGAGCTGGTGGCCGCCCCGTGATATATAAATGCCCCAATAACAATAACATCTCTTTCACACGTCCGTGATGACATCTGTGTCAAGCTGCTTAGTCTTTCATCCGTGAAAATGTCTGTGAAGGATCCGTGTGTTTGTTTTTTGCCCTCCAGGTGTCATCTGTATTCCATATACACTGCTAGGCTGAAAATTTAGTTTCAATCACAGCTCCTACCAATGGTCAGTGAATATCACTGACAGAACAAAGTGGTTTTCACGGACCCGTAGACTCCAATGGCCTGGTTTGGTTTTGGGCAGTTTTAGGTAACAAGCTGCATCTGAGCAGCCTCCTATTTTTATTTTTTTATAAATATATTTATTTAGTTTTCTTCATGATACAAAGCAGCACATATTATAATAGAAGAAACAGCCAATACAGGGTAGGCACTATACAACTGTAGTCAACTATCCTACAACATATAACAAAATGCTACAAAAATTATAAATAGAGCTGTAAATTCACAGTTACTACATACAATAATACTATATTCAGCCACCCCTTCCCACCCTATTGGCTGTCGTCACTTCAACTCTGATAGAAACTAATGACTATATCTGAACAGTCATACGTGCCGCGCTCCGTTTCCTTTCCATATCCTCATAGACTTTGATTTGTTGGAGGTATAGACTCCATTCTTTTAACAAAGGTAGGGAGACAGAACCCCAATATCTCACTAAAATAACTTTTGCCACCATCAGACCCCTCATCCAGATCTGTCTAACCCGGGACGGAACTTCCATATCTAAAGCATAATCTCCCAGCAACACTGTCACCATCCCAGGGCTATACCTCAAAGAGGCCTCCTTTTGTAGGGCTAGAAAAACTTGTTCCCAATACCTTTTTTTTTTGCTACATTCCCAGGGCCGTCTTTAACACGGGGCAAAAGGTGCAGCTGCCCTGGGCCCAGTTACTCCTGGGGAGCCCAAGGCAGCTGCCTCTTGAGCCCCGCTGCAGTGGCGTACCGCCAAAATAGGCAGACCACGCCGTTGCTATGGGACCCTGGGGGGCCCGGAGCGCATGAAAGTCTACAGCTCCGAGTAACAAGTCAACCCGACTGCCTAACCACCCACCCCCCTGCCCCACCTGCCCGCCCTGCTCCTTGGTTCACGCGTCCGCTCCCTGTCTGACCTCCAGCTGCGGGCGCACACCCGACGTTGTACTTGTCCTCCGCTCTGCGCTTACGTGCTTCCCGCCATCTGACCATCAGCTAGTGAGTGCACCCCCCCTCGATACTGTCTTCTGAGAAAGGTATCTAAGCCTATCATGTGTGATACTTCTGAGAGGTGCATCCAGTACTATCATTTATGAAACAGTTTTCTAAGTCATCTAAGTTTTTTATTTGTGTTATTATCTGTGAAGCATCTGTATCTAAGCTTATCATCTGATACTGATTTCATATGTGATACTGTCTCTGGGCCGCCGTATCTAAGCCTATCATGTGTTATACTTTCTGCCCAGCTGCTGTATGTCATATGTGACACTGTCTTTTGAGAGGTGTATCTAAGAGTCTATCATATGTGATACTGTCTCCTGAGTGGTGTATCTAAGCCTCTCATGTGCCCAGAATACTGTATAGCATTACATATGGCTATAATTGTATTTGATACTTTTGTGCGGATTCTTTTTTTCTTCTCTATATTAAGGGACACTATAGTCACCAGAACCACAACAGCTAAACGTAGTAGTTCTGGTGTCTGTAGCCTGTCTCTGCAAGCTTTGTAATGTAAACACTGCCTTTTCAGAAAAAAAAAGCAGTATTTACATTACTGCCAAGGAACACCTCTAGTGGCCACTCATCATTATTAACGTTTACTACTCTACCAGGTGTGTGGATTTAGTTTTTGTGTGTGTTGTGGTGGAGGGCGTGATTGCATGCTAGGGTGTCGGGATCCAGGGGGCCCAAGTAAATTCTTGCCCAGGATCCAATCAATATTAAAGATGGCCCTGTATATTCCCAAAGTAAATGCCTGAAATCCGCGTTCACATACCCACATTTCGGGCAGCAGCAGTCTCGGCCTTTATTTTGGGAGAATTTCTCTTGGGTTTTTGGCGTATAGTACAACCGATGGAGGATCTTAAATTGCATTAATCTATGGGCATTAGAGAGTGTAGCCTTTCTTACATTCCTATATATACCAGACCATTGTAACGGCGGGCAATGCAGCTCTTGCTCCCATTTACTTGAGCTTTTATATAGAGTTACAGTTGCTAGTGCTGTTCGAAGTTTGCTATATAAACTAGCTATCTTAACCCTCTCATCTGTCTGGGCATAACAGAAATAAAAAAAATACATTCTCCCGTGGACAAATATGCCCTTTATTCCTAGAGGCCTCATACGCGTGTTTTAATCGTGAATACATAAACACATCTAATATTGTACTATCACTGAAATTATAATCAGAAAAGGAGTTAAAGTGTCCACATACAAAAAGATGACACACATTAACCACCCCCGTCCGTAACCAGTAAACAAAATCTGTGATTTTAAAGAATTCCGTCACATTCCTGTTCTCCCACAAAGGGGTGAAAGCAAAAGGGGAGGAGACTTTCAAAATCCTCTTAAGCTTATTCCAAACCATTTGTAGGGTCCAAGGAATCAATAGGGTCTTCCTCACCCCCAAATAACCAGACTCCAAACATGTAAAAATATTATCTATTGGTTTTCCCAAGACCTGCGACAAATATCGTGCTGATAAACTATCTGTAAAACTACAGCAACGTTGAACCTGTGCACATAAATAATACCCCTGAAAGAAAGGGAATGATAACCCGCCGTCTGATTCCGACAACCATAGATATCTTTGCTTTATCCTGACCCTCTTCCTTCCCCATATTAGATGGTTAATAAGAGTCTCCAGTCTGTAAAAAACGATATCATCGATCCAAACTGGGGCAGCACACATCGGGTCATCACAATAGGCAAGATATTCATCTTAACCAGCGCTATTCGATTCGTCTGTGCCAGCATCAGTACTGAGAAGGCGGCATGACGTAGGGGTGCGTGCCACGCTCCCCCCTCCGCCACTTCCCCTTCTCTCTGCCTCCCGCTGTGATGGTGAAAGCGGAGCCCAGCCTGTGACCTGCCGGGAGCGTCCATCTGTGGTAAGTCGGGAGCTGCTCTCTGTGACGCGTGGTAGCGCTGGTTTGAAAGATGGAGCTGACGTGAGCTCTGAAGACGCTGCCCTAATTGTCCTAGCTGCTGTAGCCATATCCTCACCCTGCCTAGCCGCAAAAGAGTCAGAGCCCGTGGTTGGACCGGCTGAAGTATAGTCGCTCACCTCTGGTGGGTGACGGGAGTTGGTGGCGCTCCTGTGGTCCTGGTGTGTGGGCGCTGTTGCGCTTTCTTTTCCCCTCCTGCCCTTGCGGTGGATGCTGGTGAATAGCGTGTGGGTGCTGCTGTACATTTTTTTTCTCCTGACCCTGCGGTGGATGCTGGTGAGCGGGGGTGCCTGGACGTGGACGTCGGTGGAGTCTTGTGTGGAGGCTGGATGATGTTGGTCTGTGGAGCCGAAATCCTTCTGTGTGCTGTGTGCTTGCGAAGGATTGAGATCACAGAAGAAGACCTTCTGCGCCACCTGTGACTCTCAGGTGCCTCCGTGTGTATACCTCTATGGTCCTGCCCTTTGAATATCAGGCTCTGGTAGGAATCTTGCTGAGCGACTTGATAATTTTGTCTGCTTGTTTGCTGGGTGGATCAGGCCTATTTGGGGGCTCTGTCTGGAGGGCTGGATCGTGAGGTCTGAAGAGGCCTTGGCCTGGCCCATCGCAGACGATCTATGAGTTAAACTTATCTACTCTTATTATACCCTTATGCAGTAAGATCTTTAGACTTGCAGTGGCTTTTGCCTGCAGCCTTCTGCGCTATTTGAATCAGACTGCCAATTAGGGTTGAAGGAGCCCTACGCCTGTATAGTCTGAGTTTAAGTTTGTATAGCGGCAGGAGGGTGTTCGTATACAGCGGAATATTTACATGTCTCTGTTCTAGTCAATGTGTATCCTTGAGTCTTTATGCCTCCCTTCTATATGTATTCAGCTTTTTTGGACGCCAGGAGTCATATTCACCTGTGTTTAATCTATGTGTGCGCCATTCGTGTTTATATGATTTTGAAATAGGGTGTCTGGGTCTTATAGTTGATGTGGGGGATCTCCCTTTCCCGATCCGGACAGCCAGTGGATCTGGTTTTGGAGATCCCTCTGTGTGTTATATTGGCAGGCTTTAATATTGTTTTTTCCCCCGTGTGAACTGTGTGTATGGAGCCCCTTAAAATGCTGCCTAAATACCGTAAATCAGGAGGGATGTCCTCGCCGAGAGGTGGTCAGGGGGGAAGCCCCCAGGCTCGCATAGACAAATTTTTGAAGTCCCCTCCACCTAAAACCAGGGGAGGTGTGCAAAGATCTGTCCTACAGGCTGAGCAGGGAGTGGTTAATACGGACCGGACAGAGCTGGGTACTATAAAGGCTAGTATCTCCCAGAACGAAGGTTTTGAGAGTATTAATAATAAACTCTCGGATATATTGGGAGTAGTAAATGTTACCAACACCTCTGTCGCAGAGATGGCCTTGTCCCTCTCAGCAGTACAAGGGGATATCACGATAATCAGAGATGAGATGGCTAAACTAGGAGTGAAGGTGAAGGAACTGGAATCTGCAGTGGACTCTGCCACTTCAGAGACCAGACTATTAAAAAAGAGATTGGAAGAGGTAGATGCAGACCGCTTCTGGCTTAGAGGGAAACTGATAGATCTGGAAGATAGGTCCCGTAGATATAACTTGCGATTAGTAGGTTTTCCAGAAGGGACAGAACAGGATAACCCAGCATTATTTTATCCAAAAATGGTTGGTTGATAATCTAGGGCCAGATTATGATGTATCTACTTTCTGCTTTGAAAGGGCCCACAGAATCCCCTCCAAGAAGCCTCATCCAGGGGCTCCTTCTGGGGCAATCCTGGCGAAACTACTTTGCTCCAAGGACCGGGACTGGGTACTTAGACGTAAAAGAGAAGTATTAGACACATACTTTGATGGTAATTTGATATCAATATACCCAGATTAAAAGAAGATGTTTCTTTGAGACCCAAATTAAAAGAAGAGGTTTCTTTGATGTAAAAAAAAAGATTAGCTGCAGCTAACATTAGGTACTCAATGATGTACCCAGCCAAATTGAGGGTGGTTCACAATGATTTGGTCCGTTTTTTTCTTTACACAGGCGGATGCCGTTCAATGGCTGGACACGGTCGGGTTATAAAGAAAATATGGCTGTGGGGAGGAGGGAGGCTAGGGGGAAAAGTGGTTGGGGGGGGAGGTTTGGTGGATTGGAAGAGGTTGATGGGTAAGGTGCTTTTCCTTATCAACCATGGAGGGGGTATTTTGGGGGTGGGTATAAGGGAGGGATTGGCTGTCGTCACTCGCTTTATAGGCTTATGTGTCTCTCTCCTAGATGGGGGACCAGGATTGCAAGTTATTTACTGCCTATGCCACGTAATATTCTATTCTGGAATGTGAGAGGGTTCGGAGACAGGGTGAAGAGGACGGTGGTGTTTGATCAGGTGGCCCGTCATTTGCCGGCAATTGTTGTATTATTAGAAACCCATGCAACAGTAGGTAGGCTCTATACATTGAAAAGAAAATGGGCTTCTTTTGAATACCATGCTTACTTCTCCTCTTATGCAAGAGGGGTTAGTGTTTACATTCACGGTGGGATGGAATTTCTACCGGTGTATAACATGATTGATAAAGAAGGGAGATTTGTCTTCTTGCATGGGTATTGGAAAGGGCAGGAGATTATAATGGCGTTCATCTATATTCCTCCACCATATAAATCAACAGTTTTTTCTCTATTATCTAAATATCTTGCTACAAAAAACCCGTGTCCGTTACTAGTAGCCGGAGATTTTAAATCTGTACCTGATCCTGGGTTGGATCATTTTTCTACCTCTTCTGGGCGAGGTCGGACTGGATTTCCTTTGAGCTCTGCTTGCCAGGAGCTGGCGCTGGTGGATATCTGGCGCCACCTCTATGGCAACAGGAGAATTTATTCTTGCTTTAGCCAGACCTATGGGTCAATGTCCCGTATTGATCTGGCCTTTGCAAGTCGCGATCTGTGTCATCAAATTTTGAAAATGAAATATGAACCTCATGGAATATCAGATCATTCTCCAGTCCTGATCTCGCTCAGAGAGGTGGATTCTCCAGCCTCAGGCAGAACTTTTAAATTGAACTCGCACTGGCTGCATGTGATAGGGGAGCAGGGTCAGATAGACCATGAAATACAGGAATTCTGGGGCATCAATGTAGGTTCGACACATATTCATTATGTGTGGGATGCACTGAAGGCCCATATAAGGGGCATATACTTCTCTAAAATTAACCGGTATAGGGTTGAACTTCGTCAAAGGGAACAACAGTTGACAGAGAGACAATTAGGAGATTACAGGGTGTATCGACTGCTCATCATAATGAGCAAAATATAACCCAGTTAAAAGAGGCCAATGCACAGTTCAAGATACTCTTAGGGTCCATTCACACGTCCGTTGTTTCTTTCCTGATCTGTTCCGTTTTTTGCTGAACAGATCTGGACCAGATCTGGACCCATTCATTTTCAATGGGTCCTGAAAAAAAACGGACAGCTCAATGTCAGATTTTTTTCAGGACCCATTGAAAATGAATGGGTCCAGATCTGATCCGCAAAAAACGGAACAGATCAGGAAAGAAACAACGGACGTGTGAATGGACCCTTATATAGTAAAGCTTAACATAAGCTTCTCTTCCAGGGGCAAAACCGCTTCTGTGAATCGGGGGGAGCAGCCTCCTATTTAGTTCACCACAGTGGAGAGGTCATGTCAGAATACCACAGCACCTGCCGCAGGAGCAAAGTAGTAGCTGTCTCTCCGAAATTATGGCTCAAATTCTTTGTCTTCCCTACCATCCCTGTATTTTGAAGCAATGTACCCACCTTTCAAAAACCTTGCCCTTTAAAAAACAGGGAGGATGCTGCATGCACGCTAGGCGGGCGTCCCCTTCCTCCCTCTACAGATGGTGAAGCTCCAGGTCTCCAGACACATCAAGCATTGCTCTGCAAATGGCCGTTTGTCCTTCTGTTATGGGACCTTTATCTGTGGGTTCTTTATGTCATAGACTTATGCATCTATGACATCAGCAGCACAGTTGCCATAGTTACTACAAGGGCTTATTATTGATACCTACCTCATGCACTGTGGTCCCAAGTATTAACCCATTCTTGACTGACTGGAGACTCTACAATATACTTGTCACTAGAAAGGCCCCTAATCACTATGGCATTTAAAAGCTGCCCTAACAATAGTAAGTTAGGGAGTCTAATGACAGATTTGAGGTGTAATATGCACACCCATGCCCTCAAGTCCATTTGCTTCATCTGAATTTACACAGATTCCAGTGGACTTTTATTTTGGTGCCAATAAGTAGCGATCGACCAAACTATCACATTAACAAGATTTTAGTATAAACAGTTTCTTATACATTGTCTTTGAAATTACCAATATCTCATCTAAAAAAAATTAGCATGGAAGCTTCCACAAAGAGTACACATTCAAAACTAATAGGAATCAGGATTGGTACAGAGAAGAATTAAGGGGGTCATTTATCAAACTGGTGTAAAGTAGAACTGGCTTAGTTGCCCATAGCAACCAATCAGATTCCTCATTTCATTTTCCAAAGGGGCTGTCCAAAATAAAAGATAGAATCTGATTGGTTTAATTTATGCTACAGATTTCCACTGTATATTTCACCGTTTGCAATGCGTAGGGTTAGATCTTTGGTAAATCCGCACCGAAATCCACTGTGGAATGTCAGCAAAATCTGCAGTAACATTTCCAAGAAAGAGACCCTGTCACACACAGCCAGAAAAGGAGGAAGTGGCCGACGTTGTGCTGCTCTCTCCTTTCACTTTAGTGGTGCTTAGGTAGAATCGGACCTGCTATAGATAGACGGCCAATCTTGTAGCGTGTATTATATATCTTATTGTGTGAGTTGTATCCCATATTGTTCTGATCCTTCTGTATTTGATAAAAGATGACTTTCGGCTCCGCTGAATCTGGGAGGCTGTGTGGTGATCTATTTTTTTATCCAATTCAATTATGCTAATACCAGATGTTGGGTCAACTGGGCCATTGTGGTATTGTTTAATAAGATGAGCACCAATCTTCACACAGGCAAATCACTTAATCCCATGGAAATGTATGGAGGTCTAGAGATAAAGTCTCTACTCACAGCATGAGGTGGACAGGCTGTAGGCCTACATAGGAATATGAGTAAATATACATATTAGGGCTCATGTACACAGTCGTAAGTGTTTTATTGTCTGTAAATGGCGGATACGCTAAAAGCCGGACCTTTATTTTTTAACTTCTGTAGAAATTTCCAATCCTTGTCCCCAAACGGACAAGAATAGGACATGTTCTACCATGGCAATACATGGCACATGCTTCCAAACACACAATAATAACATTTTTTCATTTTGTATTTTATTTTATAGAACCTTAATGCGATAAAAACACAAGACTAGAGAGTGGAGATAAGCCACTGTCCATGTTGTGGGACTATTTGTGAGGTATTCCAGCTTCGCCTGCCTTTAAAGTGAATGGGGCCCTGCGCAAACTTACGGTTTCGCGAACCGTCCCGCCCGATGTTCGTCCATCACTACACCCGGGACCCCCGCCAATCAGCTGTTTGAGAAGGCAGTAGTGCCACAGCTTTCTCTCAGCTTTCCCTAGGCCATGTGACATCACATTCATTGGTCACATGGACTAGGCGCAGCTCTATACAATGTACAGCGCTCTGATTGGTAAACCGTGAGAAGGTCTGTTGCATTCTCAAACAGCTGATCAGCGAGGGTCCCGGATGTCAGACAACCACCGATCAGATATTGATGACCTATCCAGAGGATAGGACATCAGTATAAAACTCCCAGAAAACCACTTTAGTGTGTGGAGGCTGACTCAAGGAGGAAGATGTTGAGCCAGACTGGAATTATCAGATATACAACTACATTAGGCATATTAATCCTAACATCTCCTTTTAGAGATAGATTGCACAAGGTATTAAATCATTAGTTGATATACAGTATGTACTAATTTAGTTATATACCTTTAAAAGGGTATTGCGGTAGGAAAAAGTTATCAGATCAGGTTGGTGGGGGTACTACCGGTGGGACCCCCACCAATCACAAGAACAGGGCCCTGTATCCCGGGCAAGCCCCCTGCTGCTCCCCTGAAATGACCTGCGCGGCCGGTCGCACAAGCGCACGGCCGCTCCATTCATTTCTGTGGGTGTTCCGGAGATAGCCAAGCACTGTACTCGCCTATCTCCGGAACTTCCATAGAAATGGATAGAGCAGGATAACTTTCACCTACCCGAATACCACTTTGAGAAGTTTTAGCCAAAGGCCTCTGATTTGTTAGCATATCTTCAGATTAAGGGCTTGTTCACACAAATGTGCCGTGTTTTGCGGTCCTCAAATTGCGGATCCGCAAAACACGGATGGTCCTTTATAGAAATGCCTATTCTTGTCAGCAAAACGGACAAGAATAGGACATGATATATAATTTTTGCAGGTCTTGGCGCTAACATCGACCTGTAAGGATGAGTTCATACTTGAGTTATTTGGCCCCGTAACTGTCCAAATAAGTGAAGTGTGCAGTGATTCTAAGAGTGACGCCTGTCATCTGCATGTCATACAAAATCACAGTATTATTTCACTACCAAAGCAGACTCCATATGTGTGTAACTGCAAGGCACAGTGTTCTACAACACTATAAAGGCTCTCTGCAGCCAGGAAATAGCAGTTTTTTAATGTAATTCGCTGGGAATTTATTCGGATCGAACCAATTTTAATTTTTTTTATTTGGCGAAACGGCAAATCAAATTTTTAAATAAAATTCACTCATCTCTAGTTGCCAGGGGAGAAAGGTCAGCCTTTCAAATGGGAGACTATTTTGTTGCTTTCCAGTCTTCTGGACTCACAAAGGAGTGTCTTCGACTCCTATACACTGGGCATTCCATGGCTGGTTTCATGATCCTCCCATCAATTGGTCCAGCAATTTCATTAATTCCTCCTATTAAATATGTGATATAGCAATATATATGTTAAATTAAAAATATCAATGTTTAATACCCTGAAGCACAAAAACACTTTTATATTGATTCATCCAAACAAAACAAAAAAAAAGGCAAAAAAAGGCAAAAACACTTGTCTCACTTCAGCAAATGGCATTTATCATGTAGAGAAATTTAATACAAGGCAATTACTAATGTATTGTTATTGTTCATATTGCCTCCTTTGCTGGCTTGATTCATTTTTCAGTGACATTATACACTGCTCATTTCCATGGTTTCGACCACCCTGTAATCCAGCAGCGGTGGTCGTGCTTACACAATATAGGAAAAGGCACTGGCCTATGTGCACTCCCACAGCCCTGGCCACCAGGTGGTGAGGTGACAGGTTCGCTTTAAGTTCTGTTGAAATTAAGGGGCACATTTATTATAATAAAAGCCTGTAGCTAACGGGGTATCCGCCGAAGTTATAACTTCAGCGCATCCACTTTCTACGCCTAAAACAGCAACTAAACATTGACCCGCCATCTGCGCCTGAAATAAGCCTAATTTAGGAGTATTTCAATATAGGAAATGACCCCCTAAATCTGTGCAGCATCTCTAGCCATTCTGACAGCTCCCTGGCCGAATGTAGCTGCTTGCAGAATCTTTATATGTAATGTACATTCCAGGGGCATAGCAAGTAACCGTGGGGCTTCATAGCAAAATTGACTTGGGCCCCACTCTATCACGACCACCTTCTGCAGCAATTCCAGTACATGAATTTTATGATTATTATGGTCTCCCTGATGCACAAGGATAATGTAAAAGTTGAAGTGACTTTATTGTACATATTGCAGATAATTTACACAGTTATGTCACAAAATAGCAATAATGCACACAGTGATGTCACTAGTAGGAGAATATACGCAAATAGGTCATTGCATAGGAATGACACACATAAAAAGGTCATCATGTATCCCTTCTCTATGTTGAGAAGGGGTAATACAGGGTGGCCCACGAAAAAGTAGACAGTCTCCAGCAATAGTATGACAAAATGAATGAGCAAGTGGATTGTTTTTTTAATAACCCACATGCCACACGATGCAGAAAGTGGTCCCCATTCATATCTATGCATTTTTGGGCACGTCGGATTATGTCGGCTGATACTACTTGTAATGTTGCGGATAGTGTTTGTGATATTTTCCTTCAGTTCATCCAGGGATGTGGATTGTTAGCGGACATTTTCTGTTTTGAATTTCCCAACAGATAAAAATTGCACGAGGACAAGTCTGAGGAACGTGGTGGCCATAACCCCTTGCTCACAGTTTGCTCCTACATCAACAGTTCATCAATCCGTGCCAGTGAGGTGTGGCATGTTGTCCCATCTTGTTGGAAAGAGCAGGACATTTTTGTTTCTGCAGCATCACTGCTGTAGAGCTGCAAGCAGTATCGGCCAACATAATCCGATGTGCCCAAAGATGCATAGACCGGAACAGGGACCACTTTCAGCATCTTTTGTGACTTGTGGGTAATTAAAAAAATAACAATCCACTTTCTCATTCATCTTGTCATACTATCGCTGGAGGCGGGCTACTTTTTCGTGGGCCACCCTGTATATAAGATAGGGGTAAACGTGGAGCCCAACAGTCATTATTTGCTGCACCTTATGTCTGAATGAAAATGCATTTCTGGTATTTTACAGTAGAAACCCATACTCTTCAAAAAGTCTCCCAAGGTGCCCAGACCTAATTTATTTATTTATTTTATGCACTTATATAGCGCTGCTATATACCGCAGCTCTTTACAGACATTAGCATCCAACTGTCCTTAATGGGGCTCACAATCTAAGTTCCCTATTAGTATGTCTTTGGAGTGTAGGAGGAAACTGGAGGAAACCCACACAAGCACAGGGAGAACATACAAACTCCATGCAGATGTTGTTATTGGTCAGATTCAAGCCTAGGACCACAGTACTGCAAGGCACCAGTGCCAACCAGTGAGCCACCGTGCTGCCCACTCATGGCATAGCCTTAATAAAAATAAATGATGCCATCTATCTCTATGAACGTATCTATGCTTCAAGAGGGACAACTGATGAATTCCTTAAGATATGGAAGCTCAAAAACTCTATGAGGTTCTTAGCACACAATCTGATGACATTGTGTGAGCCCATCTGCCAAGTCAAGGCGACCTCATTCAGATAGGTCCCTACACTAAGACTCTTTTTTTTTTTATAACAGGATTTACACTGATTTGCACTATTAATTTGAAAAGCCAAACTGATAAGCAGTATATTGGTGTTTCTCTATAACAACTGACTACTGTATATAAAATAATGTAAAAGCACACTGCAAGTGATAACACCAGTTACACTCAATATATCCTGTTATATGTATAACGTGTTAGTGTAGGGACCCACCTAAACAAGGAGGGATTAAGCACTGCAAAAGGGCTAACAAAACAGATGTGAATTTAATATATGAAATAGAATTCAACCCATGTAATGTTATAACAATATTGATTGCAACTGGTACACCATGCAATGATTGTATAGTCTGTCACTGCAGAAGAAAAGCTTTTTTGTTTTTGGTGCATTATGTGGCAGAGGCCAAGCTTAGATTTTTCTAAAATGTAAAATTTAGAACAGAACTTTTCTCCTATTACTGTGTAACATTTTATGGATATCACGCAGGAAGTGATATCATACACTATATACACTACACTTAACCTATATACAGACACTATATGAATTACACTGATCCTATATACACACTGCATACATTTACCCTATACATAGACTACACTTACCTTTCACATACACTATATACACCACACTTACCTTATGTATGCACAGTATATATATACTACATTACACTTACCTGATATACATACTATAAAGACTACACTTACCGTAAATATACACTAGACTATTCTTACTCTATATATACATTACATAGAGTACATGTACCCTAAATATACACTATATACATTATACTTGCCTTATACATACACTATATACTGTACACATACCTTATACACTAAATATTGATTAATTATCCTATATACACACACACACTATATGCACTACACATACCAAATATAATACTATAATGACTACACATGTCATATACATACACTAAACTTACCCCATATACAGAAACTATATAAATTACACATATCCTATACATACAATATATACATTGCACTTACCCCACATATAATATATATATACTGTATATACACACACACACTACACATACCCTATATACAGATAATATATAAATTAAACAACACTTACCCTGTACAAACACTATATACACTATACATTTACTATATACCCTTTAGCAGACATGGATGATGATATCACAATGGGCCATTGCTGTTTTTCTCCCTGACGGCAGCCATTTTACTTCATTCTTTAGTCAGGTTTGGATGTGTGCATATCAACAGGTGAGGATAATTTTATATGACTCAGCATATCATGTCTGCTTGCTGGAAGATATGATTAATCAAAAAATATCCTGTTGTGAATATTAGAATACTGCTCAGCGTATTTTTGAAATCCCAGAAAAAAAAAGCCTTCCTAACTGTTTTTGATGGTATAGCCACTTAAACTTCGAGAGTTCCCTTTGGGCCAGCTGTTTTAACACTGGGGGAAGAAGATGCCACCGATGGTGTTAAGCCTTTTATGGTCACTGTTTCTTTGCCACTATAATGCAGGGTCAGGTCAGTTCAGAATTTGCAACTCACCAACAGACATGGGACATCAAAACTTTTAAGGAGTTTTGTCTAGGTTAGATTGACAATGCACCTTTCTGTCCAATCAACCTTCTGTGCTAGTACCGAATGTCCTTAGCATCACTGCACCTGCCCTATCTGGTCCAGGAATTCATAAGCAGGATCCCGCCCAGTATTCCAGTGTGGCTACAATCAGTATAGCTCAAACATTTGATATCTTTCTTCCTGAATAACAATGAAATAATATAAATTCTTACCAACTGTGCAAATTCATTGAGTTGCAAGCTCTTTTTAACTGCAAATCAAAATGGCAGCCTCCAGCAAAACAAGATGGTAGCCCCCATGAAAATTTCAATAGATGGAAAACTCAGCGAGTCACAATGAAACCCTCCTCCAGAAAATCAATATGGCAGCCCCCATGAAAATTTCAATAGACGGAACACACAGCGTAACACAATGGAACCATCCTCGAGAAAATCAATATGGCAGCCTCCATGAAAATTTTAATAGACGGAACACTCAGTGTGTCACAATGGAACCCTTTAGCAGACATGGATGATGATATCACAATGGGCCATTGCTGTTTTTCTCCCTGACGGCAGCCATTTTACTTCATTCTTTAGTCAGGTTTGGATGTGTGCATATCAACAGGTGAGGATAATTTTATATGACTCAGCATATCATGTCTGCTTGCTGGAAGATATGATTAATCAAAAAATATGCTGTTGTGAAAATTGGAATACTGTTCAGCGTATTTTTGCAATCCCACAAAAAACAAGCCTTCCTACCTGTTTTTGATTTTATAGCCATTTAAACTTCGAGAGTTCACTTTGGGCCAGCTGTTTTAACACTGGGGGAAGTAGATGCCACCGATGGTGTTAAGCCTTTTATGGTCATTGTTTCTTTGCCACTATAATGCAGGGTCAGGTCAGTTCAGCATTTGCAACTCACCAACGGACATGGGACATCAAATCTTTTAAGGAGTTTTGTCTAGGTTAGATTGACAATGCACCTTTCTGTCCAATCAACCTTCTGTGCTAGTATCGAATGTCCTTAGCATCACTGCACCTGCCCTATCTGGTCCAGGAATTCATAAGCAGGATCCCGCCCAGTATTCCAGTGTGGCTACAATCAGTATTGCTCAAACATTTGATATCTTTCTTCCTGAATAACATTGTTATAATATAAACTCTTACCAACTGTGCAAATTCATTGAGTTACAAGCTCTTTTTAACAGTAAAATAAAATGGCAGCCTCCAGCAAACCAAGATGGTAGCCCCCATGAAAATTTCAATAGATGGAACACTCAGAGTGTCACAATGGAACCCTCCTCCAGAAAATCAATATGGCAGCCCCCATGAAAATTTTAATAGACGGAACACACAGCGTAACACAATGGAACCCTCCTTGAGAAAATCAATATGGCAGCCTCCATGAAAATTTAAATAGACGGAACACTCAGTGTGTCATAATGGAACCCTTTAGCAGACATGGATGATGATATCACAATGGGCCATTGTTGTTTTTCTCCCTGACGGCAGCCATTTTACTTCATTCTTTAGTCAGGTTTGGATATGTGCATATCAACAGGTGAGGATAATTTTATATGACTCAGCATATCATGTCTGCTTGCTGGAAGATATGATTAATCAAAAAATATCCTGTTGTGAAAATTGGAATAGTGTTCAGCGTATTTTTGCAGTCCCAGAAAAAACAAGCCTTCCTACCTGTTTTTGATGGTATAGCCATTTAAACTTCGAGAGTTCCCTTTGGGCCAGCTGTTTTAACACTGGGGGAAGAAGATGCCACCGATGGTGTTAAGCCTTTTATGGTCATTGTTTCTTTGCCACTATAATGCAGGGTCAGGTCAGTTCAGCATTTGCAACTCACCAACGGACATGGGACATCAAATCTTTTAAGGAGTTTTGTCTAGGTTAGATTGACAATGCACCTTTCTGTCCAATCAACCTTCTGTGCTAGTACCGAATGTCCATTGCATTACTGCACCTGCCCTATCTGGTCCAGGAATTCATAAGCAGGATCCCGCCCAGTATTTCAGTGTGGCTACAATCAGTATTGCTCAAACATTTGATATTTTTCTTCCTGAATAACATTGTTATAATATAAACTCTTACTGTAACAAATGGACTCTTTTATATTACTTTATGTTCGGCTGTCCGTACACCCCCCTTCCTTTCTCATTTTCCTGTCCCATTGTTTACCATGAGCAGGTTGGTGTCCCAGGGACACTGCCAAACCTCTTTAAATTAGCTGCCGTGTCCCCCCTCAACCTCCCATCAGCCCTTGCTATTGTCTGACCCCACCTTTCCTTGTATTATAGTAATCTATTCACCCTATTGTATGTAAATGAGGCTGTTGAGTGGTTTGAAACATGTGTGCTATGCCTAGTAAAGTTCAGTTGACTCCCAGACTGTGTTTCGTCCGGTTATTGGGAGGATTGGGAACATTGCCTTACTGTTCAGCGCTGACTGTGGATTTACCTGTTATACCAGCGGAGATCGTGGATTCTAATATTCGCTACAATTGGTGGCAAGCGACGGGATCCAACCTTACAGCCGAAAAGCGGTGTTCGTGTAAATTGAAACTACCGAACAAAGGAACGAACAACGAGGTGAATAGAGATTGATTATGCTGCTTTGAAACGGCAGACATTGAAAGAGCTATTGGAAGCCAGGGGTAAAGTAGCCAGCAACAAACCCAAGGACGTACTAATTGCCGAGCTGAGGGAGGGAGACAGAGCCCGCAGCGGTACACCCCCAGCAGCCATGGAGGAGACACTCTACCAGAGGGAAATGAGAACCAGGCTGGAATTTCTGCCACAGCCTATATCAGAGGCCATGATGCAAATGGTAATGGCAAATGTGCAGGAGTACGTGATGGCACACAGCCCACAGCATGCACCGTCCCGAGCAGAATCCACGACTGGGTCACTCTACAGCCAGGTAAAACCCCAAATTCCCTATCATGCCTTTAAAGTATTTTGCGAGGAGAAGGATGAGATTGATGGATTTTTACAGGATTTTGAAAGGCTGTGTGATTTACATGACTTGGAACGGGCAGTATGGGTCCCCTTGCTGGCAGGCAAGCTAGCAGGGCGGGCAGCGGAAGCATATCGCGCTGTACCCAGCGAGGACAGCAAAGATTATGAAAAAGTAAAGCGAGCGATATTAGAGAGGTATGCCATTACCCCAGAAGCATACCGGCGGAAATTTAGAAACCTGCGAAAACCAGAGAAAGATTCTCATGCTGAGTGGGCACACAAGCTGGACCAAGCATCACAAGGGTGGATACAAGCCAGCCAAGCCACTACTATGGAAGAATTGCGGCAGTTAATGCTGTTGGAGCAATTCTTCAACGGTTTGTCTCCAGAGACACAAGAATGGGTGCGGGACAGGAAGCTTCTCACCCTAACAGAAGCGGCACGCTTAGCTGATCAGCATTTTGATGCAAGAAGGCATCAGGTAACCTTCCCCAAGAGTTACCCGCGACCCGCGGGGTCACCCAGCATTCCACTTCCCCACGCTCCCACTGCATCTCCTTTTCGCCCGTCCCCAGGGAACCTACCACCACCCTCCAGGTATAATGGACGTGCCAATATCCAGTGCCACACCTGCAAACAGTGGGGGCATATGGCCCGTGAGTGCACCTAAAATCGAGGCAGACCCGCCTGGAACCAAGCTCGACCGAATCCGGCACCAAGGGCTGCTGCCCACCATTATCAGCGGGAGCCAGCTGCCCAAGAGATGTGGAGTGTGCAAGCCGAGGAACCTCTAGGGGTATTACACGAGGTGATGTCCGTTCGAGCCACCGACAACAGACAGCATCATCGCCAGCTGGTGACCCTGGAAGGGAAGGAAGTACAAGGGCTCCGAGATTCCGGAGCCACGCTCACCTTGATCGCACCCCATCTGGTTCCAGGTTCCGCTCACACTGGCGGATCAGTGGCCGTCAGGGTGGCAGGGGGAGCAGTGTACCGACTACCCACTGCTAAAGTGCATTTGGATTGGGGTGTGGGAGAGGGGGTTGTGGAAGTGGGCCTCATGCAAAATCTACCAGCAGATGTTGTACTGGGGAATGACTTGGGCCAGATGACCTCTGCTTTTGTGCCCCAGGCTCCACACCAGGAAGCTCATCCAGTGACCACACGACAGCAGGCTCGCATCACGGCTCCACTAGCACACTCTGAGGCTCAGGTAAGAGACCATGACCCCCACACGACCCGTATGTCCTGGGATACCCCAACTACATTTGAGGCAGAGGTAAAGTCAGACCCCACGCTACAGATATATAGGGACAGAGTACACACCGACCAGGCTGGGTTAGAGGGGGAGCGGTACACGTGGGATAAGGGGCTACTGTACCGGATTGCTGAAAGAGGAGTGGGGGGGTCAGTCACAGTGACTACCAAACAGTTAGTGGTTCCCCAGAAATATCGGCAAGAGCTACTTAGGATTGCGCACGATATTCCCTTGTCTGGGCATCTAGGGATGACCCGTACCCGATATAGGTTAACCCATGCATTTTTCTGGCCAGGGATTTCTAAAGATGTGAGGCAGTACTGTACCTCCTGTGATATATGCCAGCGAGTAGGCAAGCGAGGTGACCGCCACAAAGCTAAATTATGTCCCCTCCCTATTATTTCAGAACCTTTCAGTAGGGTGGCCGTCGACATAGTGGGGCCCTTACCCAAACCCAGTCCCTCTGGGAAAAGGTTTATCTTAACAGTAGTGGACTATGCCACACGATACCCTGAGGCCGTAGCCCTCACTAATATCCATGCTGAAACGGTGGCCGAGGCTTTAATGAAGATATTTTCCCGGGTAGGGTTCCCCCAAGAAATAATATCCGATAGGGGCACCCAATTCACTGCCGAGGTCACCCAACAACTGTGGAGGATATGTGGCATTAAGCCAATAATAAATTCGGCCTACCACCCCCAGTCCAATGGGCTGTGCGAAAGATTTAACGGTACGCTGAAACAAATGCTCCGTACGTTTGGAGAAGCGCACAAAGACTGGGAGTAGTTTTTATCCCACCTGCTCTTCGCATACAGGGAGGTACCCCAAGAATCGACAGGGTTTTCTCCTTTTGAATTACTGTTTGGAAGGAGGGTACGAGGGCCGTTAGACCTAATTAGGGAGCATTGGGAGGGTGAGAGTAGCCCAGATGGAACCCCTATCGTATCTTACGTACTGGAGTTCCGGGACCGTCTGGAGGCGCTGACTCAGACTGTGCGCACACCAACCTCCGGGCGGCCCAGCAACGCCAGCGCCGCTGGTACGATAGGGGAGCCAGAGACCGCAGCTTTCAAGTGGGGCAGAAGGTTTTGATTTTAAAACCCGTCCGCACAGACAAGCTGCAGGCCATCTGGCAAGGCCCATACCAGGTGGTGGAGCAGAGATGTGACACCACCTATGTGATTGGCCCCTGCTCAGGGGTAGGGAAGAGACGCATGCCCCATATAAACATGCTCAAACCCTACCATGAGAGGATAGAGGACGTGGCGGCGATATGCGCCTCAGCCTCTGAGGATCAGGAGAATCTGCCCCTACCTGACCTATAAGAACAGGAAGAACAGACAGAGCCCTCCAAGGGGGTTCAGCTGGGGGAGCGGCTAAGCCCTCAGGAGCGTGCCCAGGTACAAGAGCTGATTATAGCTAAAGGGGCTACCTTCTCCAATTTGCCTGGGTACACTCCGCTAGCCACCCACCGAGTCGAAAACCCGGGACAGCTACCTATGCGGCAGACTCCATATCGCGTCCCTGAAGCAGTCAGGACACATATGAAAACTGAAATTGACGAGATGTTGCAGCTAGGGGTTATCGAACCTTCCGATAGCCCCTGGGCATCGCCGGTAGTGCTGGTACCCAAGAAGGACGGCACGACACGTTTCTGTGTCGACTACCGGAGGCTAAATGACAAAACGGTGTCTGATGCCTATCCGATGCCTCGGATAGACGAGCTGCTGGATAAGATGGCACGGGGCCAGTATCTCACTACCATAGATTTATGTAAGGGATACTGGCAGATTCCACTAGCCGAGAATGCCATCCCCAAGTCGGCGTTTGTCACCCCGTTTGGCCTGTATCAATTTCGGGTCATGCCATTCGGGATGAAAAACGCTCCGGCAACTTTTCAGCGGATGGTAGATCGGTTACTGGACGGATTCCAGGAATACGCCTGTGCCTACTTAGATGACATCGCTACATTCAGCCAGACCTGGGCAGAGCACCTACAACACATAGGGGCCATCCTAGATCGTATTAGAGAGGCAGGGTTAACGCTGAAACCCAGCAAGTGTCACATAGGGATGGCCGAAGTGCAGTACTTGGGCCACCGGGTGGGAAGCGGGCAACAGAAACCGGAACCAGCTAAAGTGGAAGCTGTAGCTAAATGGCCCACCCCTAGGACAAAAACCCAAGTGCTAGCGTTTCTGGGTACCGCAGGGTACTATAGAAAATTCTTGCCCAATTATAGCGCCCTGGCCAAACCCCTGACTGACTTGACACCTAAGAATCTTCCTCGACAGGTTGTCTGGGCCCAACAACTAAAGACTGCTCTAACTAATGCTCCCGTACTTGCTGCTCCAGATCCAACTAAAAGATTTCTGGTTCACACAGATGCTTCAATGTTTGGATTGGGAGCAGTGCTGAGCCAGGTTGGAGCCGATGGCGGAGAACACCCCATAGCTTACTTGAGCCGAAAGTTATTGCCACGAGAAGTAAGCTACGCCGCCATTGAGAAGGAGTGCCTGGCCGTGGTGTGGGCCCTCAAAAAGTTACAGCCCTATTTGTATGGACAACCTTTTTCCTTACTCACAGATCACAACCCGTTGGTGTGGCTAAACCGTGTGGCTGGAGACAATGCCAGGCTGCTGCGCTGGAGTTTGGCGCTGCAGCCGTTTGACTTTACCATCCACTACCGCCCAGGGAAACAAAACGGTAATGCCGACGCGTTATCCAGACAAACTAAACTTGAAAAGTGATCTGTGAGTACTCTCCCGGACATCCCCAAGCCGATCCGTTGGGATCAGACTGTGTATGCCGGCTTGTGGTTAAGGGGGAGCAGTGTAACAGATGGACTCTTTTATATTATTTTATGTTCGGCTGTCCATACACCCCCCTTCCTTTCTCATTTTCCTGTCCCATTGTTTCCCAAGAGCAGGGTGGTGTCCCAGGGACACTGCCAAACCTGGTTAAACTAGCTGCCGTGTCCCCCCTCAACCTCCCATCAGCCCTTGCTATTGTCTGACCCCACCTTTCCTTGTATTATAGTAATCTATTCACCCTATTGTATGTAAATGAGGCTGTTGAGGGGTTTGAAACATGTGTGCTATGCCTAGTAAAGTTCAGTTGACTCCCAGACTGTGTTTCGTCCGGTTATTGGGAGGATTGGGAACATTGACTTACTGTTCAGCGCTGACTGTGGATTTACCTGTTATACCAGCGGAGATCGTGGATTCTAATATTGCACTCCGCTACACTTACCAACTGTGCAAATTCATTGAGTTGCAAGCTCTTTTTAGGCTACTTTCACACTTGCGTTAGGAGCGGATCCGTCTGGTGTCTGCACAGACGGATCCGCTCCTATAATGCAAACACTTGCATCCGTTCAGAACGGATCCATTTGCATAACTGTTTATTTCAGATCTGATTTTTCACTTCGGAAAACTCAGATCCGACAGTATATTCTAAACACAGAAGCGTTCCCATGGTGATGGGGACGCTTCAAGTTAGAATATACTGAGAACTGTGTACATGACTGCCCCCTGCTGCCTGGCAGATGCAGCCAGGCAGCAGGGGGCAGCCCCCCCCCCCCTCCTGTATTTAACTTATTGGTGGCCAGTGCGGGCCCCCCTCCCTCCCCAGTATTAATTGTAACCAGTGCGGCCCCCCTCCCTCTATATTCATCAGTGGCCCGGCCAGTGCGGATTCCGAGTATTAAATATGACCAGTGCGGCCTCCCCCTCCCTCCCTCCCCAGTATTAAATATGACCAGTGCGGCCTCCCCCTCCCTCTATATTCATTGGTGGCCCGGCCAGTGGGGATTCCAAGTATTGTGACCAGTGCGGCCTCCCCTCTTGCCCCCCCTAATTAAAATCACCCCCCCCATCATTGGTGGCAGCGGAGAGTACCGATCGGAGTCCCAGTTTAAATCGCTGGGGCTCCGATCGGTTACCATGGCAGCCAGGACGCTATTGCAGTCTTGGATGTCATGGTTACTTAGAAACAAATAGCAGCATTATACTTACCTGAAGAGCTGCGATGTCTGTGACCGGTCGGAGCTCCTCCTACTGGCAAGTGACAGGTCTGTGCGGCGCATTGCGACCTTTCACTTACCAGTAGGAGGAGCTCCCGGACGGTCACAGACATCGCAGCTCTTCAGGTAAGTATAATGCTGCTATTTGTTGCTAAGTAACCATGACAGCCAAGACTGCAATAGCGTCTTGGCTGCCATGGTAACCGATCGGAGCCCCAGCGATTTAAACTGGGACTCCGATCGGTACTCTCCGCTGCCACCAATGATGAAAGGGGGGGGTGATTTTAATTAGGGGGGGGGGAGAGGGGAGGCCACACTGGTCACAATACTTGGAATCCCCACTGGCCGGGCCACCAATAAATATAGAGGGAGGGGGAGGCCGCACTGGTCATATTTAATACTGGGGAGGGAGGGAGGGGGAGGCCGCACTGGTCATATTTAATACTCGGAATCCGCACTGGCCGGGCCACCGATGAATATAGAGGGAGGGGGGCCGCACTGGTTTCAATAATACTGGGGAGGGAGGGGGGCCCGCACTGGCCACCAATAAGTTAAATACAGGGAAGGGGTCTGCCCCCTGCTGCCTGGCAGCATCATGTACACAGTTCTCAGTATATTCTAACTTGAAGCGTCCCCATCACCATGGGAACGCTTCTGTGTTTAGAATATACTGTCGTATCTGAGATTCACGATGTAACTCAAATCCGATGGTATATTCTAACATAGAGGCGTTCCCATGGTGATGGGGACGCTTCAAGTTAAAATATACCATCGGATTGGAGAAAACTCCGATCTGATGGTATATTAATAGGGACTCCTGACTTTGCATTGAAAGTCAATGGGGGACGGATCCGTTTGAAATTGCACCATATTGTGTCAACGTCAAACGGATCCGTCCCCATTGACTTGCATTGTAAGTCTGGACGGATCCGTTTGGCTCTGCACGGCCAGGCGGACACGAAAACGCTGCAAGCTGCGTTCGGGTGTCCGCCTGCTAAGCGGAGCGGAGGCCAAACGATGCCAAACTGATGCATTCTGAGCGGATCCGCATCCACTCAGAATGCATTGGGGCAGTACGGATCCGTTCGGGGCCGCTTGTGGTAGCCTTCAAACGGAGCTCACAAGCGGAGCCCCGAACGCTAGTGTAAAAGTAGCCTTAAATGCAAATCAAAATGGCAGCCTCCAGCAAAACAAGATGGTAGCCCCCATGAAAATTTCAATAGATGGAAAACTCAGCGAGTCACAATGGAACCCTCCTCCAGAAAATCAATATGGCAGCCCCCATGAAAATTTCCATAGACGGAACACACAGCGTAACACAATGGAACCCTCCTAGAGAAAATCAACATGGCAGCCTCCATGAAAATTTAAATAGACGGAACACTCAGTGTGTCACAATGGAACCCTTTAGCAGACATGGATGATGATATCACAATGGGCCATTGCTGTTTTTCTCCCTGACGGCAGCCATTTTACTTTATTCTTTAGTCAGGTTTGGATGTGTGCATATCAACAGGTGAGGATAATTTGATATGACTCAGCATATCATGTCTGCTTGCTGGAAGATATGATTAATCAAAAAATATGCTGTTGTGAAAATTGGAATACTGCCCAGCGTATTTTTGCAATCCCACAAAAAACAAGCCTTCCTACCTGTTTTTGATGGTATAGCCACTTAAACTTCGAGAGTTCCCTTTGGACCAGCTGTTTTAACACTGGGGGAAGAAGATGCCACCGATGGTGTTAAGCCTTTTATGGTCATTGTTTCTTTGCCACTATAATGCAGGGTCAGGTCAGTTCAGCATTTGCAACTCACCAACGGACATGGGACATCAAATCTTTTAAGGAGTTTTGTCTAGGTTAGATTGACAATGCACCTTTCTGTCCAATCAACCTTCTGTGCTAGTACCGAATGTCCTTAGCATCACTGCACCTGCCCTATCTGGTCCAGGAATTCATAAGCAGGATCCCGCCCAGTATTCCAGTGTGGCTACAATCAGTATTGCTCAAACATTTGATATCTCTCTTCCTGAATAACATTGTTATAATATAAATTCTTACCAACTGTGCAAATTCATTGAGTTGCAAGCTCTTTTTAACTGCAAATCAAAATGGCAGCCTCCAGCAAAACAAGATGGTAGCCCCCATGAAAATTTCAATAAATGGAAAACTCAGCGTGTCACAATGGAACCCTCCTCCAGAAAATCAATATGGCAGCCCTCATGAAAATTTCAATAGACGGTACACACAGCGTAACACAATGGAACCCTCCTCCAGAAAATCAATATGGCAGCCTCCATGAAAATTTAAATAGACGGAACACTCAGTGTGTCACAATGGAACCCTTTAGCAGACATGGATGATGATATCACAATGGGCCATTGCTGTTTTTCTCACTGACGGCAGCCATTTTACTTCATTCTTTAGTCAGGTTTGGATGTGTGCATATCAACAGGTGAGGGTAATTTTATATGACTCAGCATATCATGTCTGCTTGCTGGAAGATATGATTAATCAAAAAATATGCTGTTGTGAAAATTGGAATACTGATTAGCGTATTTTTGAAATCCCAGAAAAAAAAAGCCTTCCTACCTGTTTTTGATGGTATAGCCACTTAAACTTCGAGAGTTCCCTTTGGGCCAGCTGTTTTAACACTGGGGGAAGAAGATGCCATTGCTGGTGTTAAGCCTTTTATGGTTATTGTTTCTTTGCCACTATAATGCAGGGTCAGGTCAGTTCAGCATTTGCAACTCACCAACGGACATGGGACATCAAATCTTTTAAGGAGTTTTGTCTAGGTTAGATTGACAATGCACCTTTCTGTCCAATCAACCTTCTGTGCTAGTACCGAATATCCTTAGCATCACTGCACCTGCCCTATCTGGTCCAGGAATTCATAAGCAGGATCCCGCCCAGTATTCCAGTGTGGCTACAATCAGTATTGCTCAAACATTTGATATCTCTCTTCCTGAATAACATTGTTATAATATAAATTCTTACCAACTGTGCAAATTCATTGAGTTGCAAGCTCTTTTTAACTGCAAATCAAAATGGCAGCCTCCATCAAAACAAGATGGTAGCCCCCATGAAAATTTCAATAGATGGAAAACTCAGCGAGTCACAATGGAACCCTCCTCCAGAAAATCAATATGGCAGCCCCCATGAAAATTTCCATAGACGGAACACACAGCGTAACACAATGGAACCCTCCTAGAGAAAATCAACATGGCAGCCTCCATGAAAATTTAAATAGACGGAACACTCAGTGTGTCACAATGGAACCCTTTAGCAGACATGGATGATGATATCACAATGGGCCATTGCTGTTTTTCTCCCTGACGGCAGCCATTTTACTTTATTCTTTAGTCAGGTTTGGATGTGTGCATATCAACAGGTGAGGATAATTTGATATGACTCGGCATATCATGTCTGCTTGCTGGAAGATATGATTAATCAAAAAATATGCTGTTGTGAAAATTGGAATACTGCCCAGCGTATTTTTGCAATCCCACAAAAAACAAGCCTTCCTACCTGTTTTTGATGGTATAGCCACTTAAACTTCGAGAGTTCCCTTTGGACCAGCTGTTTTAACACTGGGGGAAGAAGATGCCACCGATGGTGATAAGCCTTTTATGGTCATTGTTTCTTTGCCACTATAATGCAGGGTCAGGTCAGTTCAGCATTTGCAACTCACCAACGGACATGGGACATCAAATCTTTTAAGGAGTTTTGTCTAGGTTAGATTGACAATGCACCTTTCTGTCCAATCAACCTTCTGTGCTAGTACCGAATGTCCTTAGCATCACTGCACCTGCCCTATCTGGTCCAGGAATTCATAAGCAGGATCCCGCCCAGTATTCCAGTGTGGCTACAATCAGTATTGCTCAAACATTTGATATCTCTCTTCCTGAATAACATTGTTATAATATAAATTCTTACCAACTGTGCAAATTCATTGAGTTGCAAGCTCTTTTTAACTGCAAATCAAAATGGCAGCCTCCAGCAAAACAAGATGGTAGCCCCCATGAAAATTTCAATAAATGGAAAACTCAGCGTGTCACAATGGAACCCTCCTCCAGAAAATCAATATGGCAGCCCTCATGAAAATTTCAATAGACGGTACACACAGCGTAACACAATGGAACCCTCCTCCAGAAAATCAATATGGCAGCCTCCATGAAAATTTAAATAGACGGAACACTCAGTGTGTCACAATGGAACCCTTTAGCAGACATGGATGATGATATCACAATGGGCCATTGCTGTTTTTCTCACTGACGGCAGCCATTTTACTTCATTCTTTAGTCAGGTTTGGATGTGTGCATATCAACAGGTGAGGGTAATTTTATATGACTCAGCATATCATGTCTGCTTGCTGGAAGATATGATTAATCAAAAAATATGCTGTTGTGAAAATTGGAATACTGATTAGCGTATTTTTGAAATCCCAGAAAAAAAAAGCCTTCCTACCTGTTTTTGATGGTATAGCCACTTAAACTTCGAGAGTTCCCTTTGGGCCAGCTGTTTTAACACTGGGGGAAGAAGATGCCATTGCTGGTGTTAAGCCTTTTATGGTTATTGTTTCTTTGCCACTATAATGCAGGGTCAGGTCAGTTCAGCATTTGCAACTCACCAACGGACATGGGACATCAAATCTTTTAAGGAGTTTTGTCTAGGTTAGATTGACAATGCACCTTTCTGTCCAATCAACCTTCTGTGCTAGTACCGAATATCCTTAGCATCACTGCACCTGCCCTATCTGGTCCAGGAATTCATAAGCAGGATCCCGCCCAGTATTCCAGTGTGGCTACAATCAGTATTGCTCAAACATTTGATATCTCTCTTCCTGAATAACATTGTTATAATATAAATTCTTACCAACTGTGCAAATTCATTGAGTTGCAAGCTCTTTTTAACTGCAAATCAAAATGGCAGCCTCCATCAAAACAAGATGGTAGCCCCCATGAAAATTTCAATAGATGGAAAACTCAGCGTGTCACAATGGAACCCCCCTCCAGAAAGTCAATATGGCAGCCCCCATGAAAATTTCAATAGACGGAACACACAGCGTAACACAATGGAACCCTGCTCGAGAAAATCAACATGGCAGCCTCCATAAAAATTTAAATAGACGGAACACTCAGTGTGTCACAATGGAACCCTTTAGCAGACATGGATGATGATATCACAATGGGCCATTGCTGTTTTTCTCCCTGACGGCAGCCATTTTACTTCATTCTTTAGTCAGGTTTGGATGTGTGCATATCAACAGGTGAGGTTAATTTTATATGACTCAGCATATCATGTCTGCTTGCTGGAAAATATGATTAATCAAAAAATATGCTGTTGTGAAAATTGGAATACTGTTCAGCGTATTTTTGAAATCCCAGAAAAAAACAAGCCTTCCTACCTGTTTTTGATGGTATAGCCATTTAAACTTCGAGAGTTCCCTTTGGACCAGCTGTTTTAACACTGGGGGAAGAAGATGCCACCGATGGTGTTAAGCCTTTTATGGTCATTGTTTCTTTACCACTATAATGCAGGGTCAGGTCAGTTCAGCATTTGCAACTCACCAACGGACATGGGACATCAAATATTTTAAGGAGTTTTGTCTAGGTTAGATTGACAATGCACCTTTCTGTCCAATCAACCTTCTGTGCTAGTACCGAATGTCCTTAGCCTCACTGCACCTGCCCTATCTGGTCCAGGAATTCATAAGCAGGATCCCGCCCAGTATTCCAGTGTGGCTACAATCAGTATTGCTCAAACATTTGATATCTTTCTTCCTGAATAACATTGTTATAATATAAATTCTTACCAACTGTGCAAATTCATTGAGTTGCAAGCTCTTTTTCACTGCAAATCAAAATGGCAGCCTCCAGCAAAACAAGATGGTAGCCCCCATGAAAATTTCAATAGATGGAAAACTCAGCGTGTCACAATGGAACCCTCCTCCAGTAAATCAATATGGCAGCCCTCATGAAAATTTCAATAGACGGAACACACAGCGTAACACAATGGAACCCTGCTCGAGAAAATCAACATGGCAGCCTCCATGAAAATTTAAATAGACGGAACACTCAGTGTGTCACAATGGAACCCTTTAGCAGACATGGATGATGATATCACAATGGGCCATTGCTGTTTTTCTCACTGACGGCAGCCATTTTACTTTATTCTTTAGTCAGGTTTGGATGTGTGCATATCAACAGGTGAGGTTAATTTTATATGACTCAGCATATCATGTCTGCTTGCTGGAAAATATGATTAATCAAAAAATATGCTGTTGTGAAAATTGGAATACTGTTCAGCGTATTTTTGAAATCCCAGAAAAAAACAAGCCTTCCTACCTGTTTTTGATGGTATAGCCATTTAAACTTCGAGAGTTCCCTTTGGACCAGCTGTTTTAACACTGGGGGAAGAAGTTGCCACCGATGGTGTTAAGCTTTTTATGGTCATTGTTTCTTTGCCACTATAATGCAGGGTCAGGTCAGTTCAGCATTTGCAACTCACCAACGGACATGGGACATCAAATCTTTTAGGGAGTTTTGTCTAGGTTAGATTGACAATGCACCTTTCAGTCCAATCAACCTTCTGTGCTAGTACCGAATGTCCTTAGCATCACTGCACCTGCCCTATCTGGTCCAGGAATTCATAAGCAGGATCCCGCCCAGTATTCCAGTGTAGCTACAATCAGTATTGCTCAAACATTTCATCTCTTTCTTCCTGAATGACATTGTTATAGTATAAACTCTTACCAACTGTGCAAATTCCTTGAGTTGCAAGCTCTTTTTTACTGCAATACAAAATGGCAGCCTCCAGCAAAACAAGATGGTAGCCCCCATGAAAATTTCAATAGATGGAAAACTCAGAGTGTCACAATGGAACCCTCTTCCAGAAAATCAATATGGCAGCCCCCATGAAAATTTCAATAGACGGAACACACAGCGTAACACAATGGAACCCTCCTCGAGAAAATCAACATGGCAGCCTCCATGAAAATTTAAATAGACGGAACACTCAGTGTGTCACAATGGAACCCTTTAGCAGACATGGATGATGATATCACAATGAGCCATTGCTGTTTTTCTTCCTGACGGCAGCCATTTTACTTCATTCTTTAGTCAGGTTTGGATGTGTGCATATCAACAGATGAGGATAATTTTATATGACTCAGCATATCATGTCTGCTTGCTGGAATATATGATTAATCCAAAAATATGCTGTTGTAAAAATTAGAATACTGCTCAGCGTATTTTTGCAATCCCAGAAAAAACAAGCCTTCCTACCTGTTTTTGATGGTATAGCCACTTATACTTCGAGAGTTCCCTTTGGACCAGCTGTTTTAACACTGGGGGAAGAAAATGCCACCGATGGTGTTAAGCCTTTTATGGTCATTGTTTCTTTACCACTATAATGCAGGGTCAGGTCAGTTCAGCATTTGCAACTCACCAACGGACATGGGACATCAAATCTTTTAAGGAGTTTTGTCTAGGTTAGATTGACAATGCACCTTTCTGTCCAATCAACATTCTGTGCTAGTACCAAATGTCCTTAGCATCACTGCACCTGCCGTATCTGGTCCAGGAATTCATAAGCAGGATCCCGCCCAGTATTCCAGTGTGGCTACAATCAGTATTGCTCAAACATTTGATATCTTTCTTCCTGAATAACATTGTTATAATATAAATTCTTACCAACTGTGCAAATTCATTGAGTTGCAAGCTCTTTTTCACTGCAAATCAAAATGGCAGCCTCCAGCAAAACAAGATGGTAGCCCCCATGAAAATTTCAATAGATGGAAAACTCAGCGTGTCACAATGGAACCCTCCTCCAGTAAATCAATATGGCAGCCCCATGAAAATTTCAAAAGACGGAACACACAGCGTAACACAATGGAACCCTCCTCGAGAAAATCAACATGGCAGCCTCCATGAAAATGTAAATAACCGGAACACTCAGTGTGTCACAATGGAACCCTTCAGCAGACATGGATGATGATATCACAAAGGGCCATTGTTGTTTTTCTCCCTGACGGCAGCCATTTTACTTCATTCTTTAGTCAGGTTTGGATGTGTGCATATTAACAGGTGAGGATTATTTTATATGACTCAGCATATCATGTCTGCTTGCTGGAAGATATGATTAATCCAAAAATATGCTGTTGTGAAAATTGGAATACTGTTCAGCGTATTTTTGCAATCCCAGAAAAAAAAGCCTTCCTACCTGTCTTTGATGGTATAGCCATTTAAACTTCGAGAGTTCCCTTTGGGCCAGCTGTTTTAACACTGGGGGAAGAAGATGCCACCGATGGTGTTAAGCCTTTTATGGTCATTGTTTCTTTGCCACTATAATGCAGGGTCAGGTCAGTTCAGCATTTGCAACTCACCAACGGACATGGGACATCAAATCTTTTAAGGAGTTTTGTCTAGGTTAGATTGACAATGCACTTTTCTGTCCAATCAACCTTCTGTGCTAGTACCGAATGTCCTTAGCATCACTGTACCTGCCCTATCTGGTCCAGGAATTCATAAGCAGGATCCCGCCCAGTATTCCAGTGTGGCTACAATCAGTATTGCTCAAACATTTGATATCTTTCTTCCTGAATAACATTGTTATAATATAAATTCTTACCAACTGTGCAAATTCATTGAGTTGCAAGCTCTTTTTAACTGCAAATCAAATTGTCAGCCTCCAGCAAAACAAGATGGTAGCCCCCATGAAAATTTCAATAGATGGAAAACTCAGCGTGTCACAATGGAACCCTCCTCCAGAAAATCAATATGGCAGCCCCCATGAAAATTTTAATAGACGGAACACACAGCGTAACACAATGGAACCCTGCTCGAGAAAATCAACATGGCAGCCTCCATGAAAATTTAAATAGACGGAACACTCAGTGTGTCACAATGGAACCCTTTAGCAGACATGGATGATGATATCACAATGGGCCATTGCTGTTTTTCTCACTGACGGCAGCCATTTTACTTCATTCTTTAGTCAGGTTTGGATGTGTGCATATCAACAGGTGAGGATAATTTTATATGACTCAGCATATCATGTCTGCTTGCTGGAAGATATGATTAATCAAAAAATATACTGTTGTGAAAATTGGAATACTGTTCAGCGTATTTTTGAAATCCCAGAAAAAAACAAGCCTTCCTACCTGTTTTTGATGGTATAGCCATTTAAACTTCGAGAGTTCCCTTTGGACCAGCTGTTTTAACACTGGGGGAAGAAGATGCCACCGATGGTGTTGAGCCTTTTATGGTCATTGTTTCTTTGCCACTATAATGCAGGGTCAGGTCAGTTCAGCATTTGCAACTCACCAACGGACATGGGACATCAAATCTTTTAAAGAGTTTTGTCTAGGTTAGATTGACAATGCACCTTTCTGTCCAATCAACCTTCTGTGCTAGTACCGAATGTCCTTAGCATCACTGCACCTGCCCTATCTGGTCCAGGAATTGATAAGCAGGATCCCGCCCAGTATTCCAGTGTGGCTACAATCAGTATTGCTCAAACATTTGATATCTCTCTTCCTGAATAACATTGTTATAATATAAATTCTTACCAACTGTGCAAATTCATTGAGTTGCAAGCTCTTTTTCACTGCAAATCAAAATGGCAGCCTCCAGCAAAACAAGATAGTAGCCCCCATGAAAATTTCAATAGATGGAAAACTCAGCGTGTCACAATGGAACCCCCCTCCAGAAAGTCAATATGGCAGCCCCCATGAAAATTTCAATAGACGGAACACACAGCGTAACACAATGGAACCCTGCTCGAGAAAATCAACATGGCAGCCTCCATGAAAATTTAAATAGACGGAACACTCAGTGTGTCACAATGGAACCCTTTAGCAGACATGGATGATGATATCACAATGGGCCATTGCTGTTTTTCTCACTGACGGCAGCCATTTTACTTCATTCTTTAGTCAGGTTTGGATGTGTGCATATCAACAGGTGAGGATAATTTTATATGACTCAGCATATCATGTCTGCTTGCTGGAAGATATGATTAATCCAAAAATATGCTGTTGTAAAAATTAGAATACTGCTCAGCGTATTTTTGCAATCCTAGAAAAAACTTTCCTTCCTACCTGTTTTTGATGGTATAGCCACTTATACTTCGAGAGTTCCCTTTGGACCAGCTGTTTTAACACTGGGGGAAGAAGATGCCACCGATGGTGTTAAGCCTTTTATGGTCATTGTTTCTTTACCACTATAATGCAGGGTCAGGTCAGTTCAGCATTTGCAACTCCCCAACGGACATGGGACATCAAATCTTTTAAGGAGTTTTGTCTAGGTTAGATTGACAATGCACCTTTCTGTCCAATCAACCTTCTGTGCTAGTACCGAATGTCCTTAGCCTCACTGCACCTGCCCTATCTGGTCCAGGAATTCATAAGCAGGATCCCGCCCAGTATTCCAGTGTGGCTACAATCAGTATTGCTCAAACATTTGATATCTTTCTTCCTGAATAACATTGTTATAATATAAATTCTTACCAACTGTGCAAATTCATTGAGTTGCAAGCTCTTTTTAACTGCAAATCAAAATGGCAGCCTCCATCAAAACAAGATGGTAGCCCCCATGAAAATTTCAATAGATGGAAAACTCAGCATGTCACAATGGAACCCCCCTCCAGAAAGTCAATATGGCAGCCCCCATGAAAATTTCAATAGACGGAACACACAGCGTAACACAATGGAACCCTGCTCGAGAAAATCAACATGGCAGCCTCCATGAAAATTTAAATAGACGGAACACTCAGTGTGTCACAATGGAACCCTTTAGCAGACATGGATGATGATATCACAATGGGCCATTGCTGTTTTTCTCACTGACGGCAGCCATTTTACTTCATTCTTTAGTCAGGTTTGGATGTGTGCATATCAACAGGTGAGGATAATTTTATATGACTCAGCATATCATGTCTGCTTGCTGGAAGATATGATTAATCCAAAAATATGCTGTTGTAAAAATTAGAATACTGCTCAGCGTATTTTTGCAATCCCAGAAAAAACAAGCCTTCCTACCTGTTTTTGATGGTATAGCCACTTATACTTCGAGAGTTCCCTTTGGACCAGCTGTTTTAACACTGGGGGAAGAAGATGCCACCGATGGTGTTAAGCCTTTTATGGTCATTGTTTCTTTACCACTATAATGCAGGGTCAGGTCAGTTCAGCATTTGCAACTCCCCAACGGACATGGGACATCAAATCTTTTAAGGAGTTTTGTCTAGGTTAGATTGACAATGCACCTTTCTGTCCAATCAACCTTCTGTGCTAGTACCGAATGTCCTTAGCCTCACTGCACCTGCCCTATCTGGTCCAGGAATTCATAAGCAGGATCCCGCCCAGTATTCCAGTGTGGCTACAATCAGTATTGCTCAAACATTTGATATCTTTCTTCCTGAATAAAATTGTTATAATATAAATTCTTTTTTTTTTTTTTTTTTTTTTTTTTTTTTTAAATCTTTTTATTGATTTTATAAACATGAAAAATAAGTGTACAAACAAGGAATACAAGACCGTTCTTTGTACAGAGCACATATATTGACACCTTATGACAGGGCTAATACAGCAAAATATGTGAGATCTGGCTAACGAGCGGTACAAATAAATCGCAATCTGATAGGCACCTTTATAAGGGTTGCTGTTATAGCACTATGGTGAGATCCATATCAATGGATTCACCTACAATAGATATCCAGATCATCTTTACCGCAAATCTGCAAAACTGCTCAAGCACAATATGAGAGCAGATGGACTCTTGCTTAGATTAGAAGAGAAAAATGCTGTAAATAGTTGGACAGACAAATTGCTAGTGACTGCATTCCGGAATTAAAACATAGAAACAATAACAACAAAAGTAAAGGTATGGTAGGAAAATAACAAGGAAGGGGGAGGGAAGGAGGGAATATGCGAAGAGCAGTAGGTGGGGAAGAGTAGGAAGGAAGGTGAGGGAAGGAATGTGAACTAGACTGTGTGAAGATTTTGGGCCAGCAAATCCAAGGGATGAATACCAAGTATTAATATATAGGGTATGCTATAATGACGAAAAGGTTTTCCTCTAAGGTCATCGGTTTTGCAGGAGTATTGAGATATAGGTGGCTTATTACCCACTAATAATTGTAGGGAAGAAATGTAATGTGAACTGGTGCTCAAGGAGATGAGGGGATTAACTCCCCAAGCTGGTGAGGAGAGATGATGTTTTTCTTAGAAGTCCATGGAGACCATATTTTAATATATTTATGACGGGATCGGAGTTCCCAATGTGAGAGTTCCTCCATTCTGGCTATAGCTTCTATTTTACCTCTCCATTGCGACATTGAAGGGGGAACCTCTGATTTCCAGTTAGATGCTATCAATAATCTAGCTGCTGCCAACATTATCTTCAAGAGATATGTTTTTGAGACTGAAGTAGGGCTAGGTACCAACGACAACAGAGCTACTTCAGGGCAGCAGGGAAGCACTTCCCCCTTCATATCGAGGATTTCCCCAACCAGCCTAAAGACCAAATCCCAAAAGGCTTTTATTTTAGGGCACGTCCACCATATATGTAGGAAAGAACCCTTTTCAGACAAACATCTCCAGCATCTGTTAGATGTGTCTCCATACATCTGACTTAACCTGACTGGGGTTAAGTACCACCTTGTGAGAATTTTGTATGCGTTCTCTTGTATGGTTACACATCTTGAGATGTTTTTCGGAACACTTAAAATAATCTGTAACTCTCTGTCAGAGAATTTCTTGCCTAAGTCATTTTCCCATTCCCTAATGAAATATAAAGAAGGAGGAACATCTAAGAGTAATAGATTCCTCATCACCAGGGAGGTAATCTTTGATGGGTATTGAGTTTGTGAGGCTAATTTTTCAAACCAATTTAGTGAAGAACTGTCTTGGTTCTTTTTAAGAATAGGGCCGAATATAGTTTTCAAACATAAAAATTGCATCTGATTGAGGTTAGGTAGATTAAATTTACTCCTTAGGGTGGGGAGATCAAGTAAGGTGCCTTCCTCATCTAGTAGCTCCTGTATTGACTGGTCAGAGTTTCTTAAATGAGGAGGGAAGATATTAGCACTGTCTTTACAAATGTTGATGCAGTCCCCTATGTTAATAATTGATGATGGGTATTTAAGACAAGTATCTTTTATATTTTTGTTCTTCCAAAGTGCTAGCGTTACCGACGCCAGTGGCCCTCCTGTGTTTGCGCGAGGAGGCTTCTCAAAGTCTGATAATAATAAAGGTCTAATGGGACATCCCACCAGATCATTTTCCAGCGGGATCCATAATTTATGGATAGGTTTCCTAATCAGATCAATGACTCTATTAAGGTGCACAGCTCTGTGGTATCTTTTAATAGATGGTAATCCAATTCCACCTTTTGTAAAGGGAAGGAGCAGAATCTTGTTGGAAATTCTGGGTTTTACATTCCCCCAGATATACGAGGAGCACATTTTCCTAAAAGATACATAGAAGCTGTTTGGCAGTTTTACTGGGAGGGCTTGTAGTAAGTAAGTGAATTTAGGGACTATTAGGGAATTAAATATATTACGCCTGCCTATCCATGAGATAAAGGAGGGCGACCAAGAGTTTAGTATTGCTGGGATGGATTTTAAAAGAGGAGGGACGTTAGCTTCGTATAATTTATTGAAGTCCGGTGTGATGTTTATTCCTAGGAATTTTATATGTGAGTTAGTCCATTCAAATGGGGAATTTTCTTTAAGTGACTGTAGGAGTTTGGGGGGAAGGTTTATGTTCATCGCTTCAGATTTGGCTAGATTTATTTTAAAATTAGAGATGAAGCCGAAGGTTTTAAAAATCTCGATTATAGCAGGGAAAGCTTGTGTTGGATTTGAGATCATTAAGAGTAGATCGTCTGCGTATGCGGCTTGCTTGATCTCCAATTGGGCGCATAACAAGCCCTTTATCTCTTTAGATTGTCTAATGCATTGAAGAAGAGGTTCAATCGTTAGAATGAAAAGAATCGGTGACAGGGGGCAACCCTGTCTGGTTCCGTTATTTATCAAAACTGACTGAGAGAGGATATCATTAACTTTAATATTGGTGCTAGGAGAAGTGTACATAGAGAAAATCGCCTCTATAAAAGGAGTGGGGAAACCTAACTTGAACAAGGTACTTTTGACAAAGGCCCATGCCACTCTGTCAAATGCTTTTTCAGCATCCGTCCCCAATACCACAAAAGGAGTCCCAGTCTTTTTTGCAAGAGCTATAGCGTTGATAACTTTATACGTGTTGTCTTTACCTTCACGTCCAGGAACAAATCCTGTCTGATCCGGGTGTATGAGATCTTTTAATAAAGGTTTTATTCTGTTGGCCAGAATTTTGGCATATATTTTGATATCTAAGTTCAACAGAGATATAGGTCTATAACTGGAGCACAAGTTGGGGTCCTTTTGTGGCTTGGGGATCAGAGTGATATGTGCACCAACCGACTGAGGTGGGAAAGCCCTGCCAGCAAAAGCTTCATTAAAGGAATTAAGTAAGTGAGGCTTTAAAGTCTCTTTAAAAGAGAGGTAATACAGCATTGGGAGACCATCCGGTCCAGGAGACTTTCCTTTAGCCATCTTATTAAAAGTCTCTGATAGTTCGGAGGGTTTGATCGGTGCGCATAGGTTATCAGCTTGTTCTTGGTTCAGACTAGGGAGCTGAATTTTACTAAGAAATTCTTTTGTAATGGCTCTTTTTTCTTCTATGAGGGTATCGGTGTTAGACTTCTCTAAGTTGTATAAATCTGAATAGAAATTATGGAAGGCCTTTGCTATTTCCTGATCTTTATTAACTACTGTGTTCCCATCTATCTGAATCGCTGAAATTCTAGATTTCCTTTTACGCTGTTTTATTACTGCCAAAATAAATTTGGTAGGTTTGTTTCCATGGGCGTAAAATTTATAATTGGTGGCTAGGTATATCTTGGCTGAGTATTTATTAAGGAGTTCCCTAAGTTCTTCCCTAGTGGAGGAAAGTTCTAGTAATAGTTGTTTGTTTAGAGAGTTTTTGTGCATGGATTCAAGCTCAGAAATTTTCTTATATAAATCATCTGTTTTAGCTCGTCTCTGTTTATTTTCGTGAGAAGCAATTGAGATGATTTCACCTCTAATAACTGATTTATGCGCCTCCCATAACATCAGAGGAGATATAGATCCTACATTATTCAGTAAGAAGTATTCTTTAAGCTTTGCTTCGATTTTGTCTCTGACCTGTGAATTATCTAAGAGAGTCTCATTAAGTCTCCAATTGAATGTCTTGGGAGACGCATCAGGTAATTTGAAGGAGAGGAATGTAGGTGCGTGGTCGGAATGTATTATATTTCCAATTCGTGTCTCTGTACAGCAATGTAATAAGGCTACAGGGATTAAAATATAGTCGATTCTATGATATGTATTGTGCGGGTGAGAGTAAAAGGAAAAGTCTCTCGTATTTGGATTGTTTGCTCTCCAGACGTCAATGAGACTACTTTTAGTGACTAACTTCTTAATAGTGTTACGCTTTTTAATCGAGACCGAGGACTTGCCCAAAGAGGTGTCTAATTGAGGGTTAAGTGCAACATTAAAATCTCCTGCTATAATGGCTGTTCCTTCTCTGAATTCCTCAAACTGCTGCCAAATGTTTTTGAACCAGGTAATCTGGGTAATATTTGGGGCGTAAAGGTTAGCAAATGTATAGATTTGGGAATTTATAGTCCCTTTTACAAACAAAAATCTTCCTTTGGGATCAGTTTTTAAATCTTTCATGCTGAAGTCTATGTGTTTGTGAAAGCCAATACTTACACCTAGTTTATTGGAATGATCTGAGGAGCTATGGAACCAGAGGTTATAATGTGATCTAAACAGATTGGGAATCTTTTTGTTTTTAAAATGTGTTTCCTGTAGGAGTATCACATTATTTTTTTCTTTGTGCAAGAAGTGAAGAATCTGACTTCTTTTTGCAGGAGATTTAAAGCCCCTGACGTTATATGTGGCTAGATGTATTTCCGTCATGGTAAGTGTGAGGGTAATGCGATCTTGTACTTACATAACCCCGAGCGCAATAATTTGATGTTGTTGAGACTGCTGGACACCAAAAAAGTTGATGACTTGTTAGTTCACAAATAATAAGGACATGGAGGAGTGGGAGGGTGCTGAAAGGTAAGAGAAATAACATAAACATAAACAACAAGAAAAGAGCAAACAGTAACGTCCCTCTGCATACATTGAAGACCAGGGAAAACATTGTCCCTTTAACTGCCCTAATTAAGGTCAGAACCTCCATTGAGGTCAGAGAAAGCAGAGGTATTATACTCAAAAAACTGTCTATGACTTGCCTATACATAAATCTAAAGACTGTAATGATATGAGTTAAACATAAGAAGTGTTGAAGTAGTGAGTAGTAAAATTAGCAAAAAATAGGTTGTTACTCTCACAGATACTTGCTGGTGTGTGAGCCAGAAAGGATAATACCGGTTGGGACCTATGTCACTGGTCACCCGGGTCCCCCACCCCAAACTCACAAGAGCCGGCATCGACACCCAGAGAGCGAAATGGATGACCAAAGGGACCCACATGACCAGCGAACACCCAGTCACACCCAGCTCACCGAATATGTTAACATATCTAATTGAAACAGTGCAATAGAAATGACATTCAATAAGGATGTGCTTAATCCTCTTCAGTCAGGATGCGTCTTGGGGTGAGTTTCCCTTGTTTCTTCTTGGATCTCTGTGACTTACTACCTCCTACGGTCTCCCAGGAGGTAGGAGGTATGATCTCCTGTGGGATTAAAATGTCATTGGTGACCGACCAATCCGGAATGTCCACATCTTGTATGTCTAGAGCTGTAAGAATATCCGGAAGATCTTTTGGAGATCTCAAGACATATTTTTTTTCTCTGTATGTGATCAACATTCCGAATGGGAACAACCACCTAAAAGGAATGCGTTTTTGTCTGAGGTGGTCTGTGAGAGGTTTTAGTGCACGCCTTTTATTAAGGGTGGCTGGGGCCAGATCTTGGAACAGGAAGATTTGTGAGCCTTCATATACGATATTTCCTTTTTCTCTGGCTCTCTTCATTATTAGATCTTTCTGTGCGAAATTTAAGAGCTTACATATGATATCTCTTGGGGGATCCCCTTGTTTAGGCCTAGGGCGGAGGGCACGATGTGCTCTTTCTATTATCATGGGATCTGTGTAATCTTCACCTAGTAATGCTAGGCATATTTCTTTTGTTGCAGAAGGAATTGCTTCCATGGCGACAGATTCTGGGACGCCTCTAATACGAATGTTGTTCCTCCTACCTCTATTATCCTGATCCTCCAGGTAGTCATATAAATGATCAATATGTTGTTGGTAGACAGAAAGAGCAACAGAGTTCTTACTTGTGTAATCAGCTACGGCTGACTGATTTGACTCCAATGCTTCCACCCTGTGGCCTATTTGCCTCACTTCTCTTTTTATTTCTGAAAGCTCTTCTAATACCGGGTTTAACGCCCTGGATAAAGCTTGCGATATGAAGGACCTTGAAATTGGAAGGTCAGGGGTAGCATCCATTTGTTCTTCTTCCTCACTGTCTCTGTCTAGCTGTGGTAATTGTTGTTTTTGTGAGGTATTTTTAGGTGTGGACTGAGAGGCCCCTTGTGTATTTGGATTTTTTTTCATCATGAACCTATCAAGGTCCGTTTGAGCAAGAGAAGGGCCTTTTAGTTGTTTATGAGAGTCTTGATCAGTCCCCTTGTATCTACCAATTTTCACCATAAGTGCTAATGATCTGGCCCAACAAGCAGTTTACTCACCACTTCATAGAACTGCTAAATAAATTGTCACATCACTCAATATGTATGTACATCTGAAACTTATTTTCCCTCCTCACTGACCCCATGAGGAGGATCTAGGCAGCAGCGACCATGATGCTCTGTTCATTCAAGTGTGGTTCTGCCCCTTTAAGGAGAGTGAGGCAGACTTAGGACGTCAAAAATTCACCTATTTAACCCATTTAACCCTCAATCTTCAGGGGAACCAGATAGGCGATAAGAACTACCAGTCCTGTATTTATTACATAAAACTGTTGAGTGGATAGGCTGCAATTTGTAGAGGAGGAACGTGGCAATATACAATCCACCACACTAATTGAATTGAATTGAATTGAGCTTCTCTGTAACCCTCTAGGCTATTAATTACAATCTAGTCCAGATTCAAGGTTATGTAGGAATGAACCTGAGAGGGAGCTTCGGCCTTTATTGTGGCAATTCAGGGATATCGCTGCACACTTTGGCTAGGCCTAAGATGGCGCCCGTAGAAGCGGTAAACAGCAGAGTGGCGCTATTTCTCAAGAATCAACCCAACACAGATAGGCACGAAAATGCGGCTGTACTTTACCCCATACTGTTGGCGATTAGTGAAGCTGTGACTTTCTGCCTCAGCGTTTCTTCTGGGCAACCAGCCGGACTGTGACTCTAACTTTCAGCCGGAGATCCGGATCTTCAGCAAGACTGCCTGCAGTATGGTCGCGGCGATCCTTCTCTCTATCCGTTCCGGTGAGTACACTGCCTCTCTCTGGGCCTGCCTGCAGCAGTTGAGCGTCCCCTTTGTCCCTACGCCGTGAAGTAACGTTCGGGGGTTATAACTTTAGACCGCGGCTTTTGGGCCCGGACCAGGCGCTGCTGCAGAGGCTTTTTCCACCCCGAATCTGACTGCGGTGGCGACCGAGCGCTTCTTTCAGTCCTCCAGGTATATGGACTTTGCGTGGGGGACCTCACCAGGGTATATTATAGACTCACCGCTCCCGGGAGTTAGTCGGCTGGGCCGCGCTCCTCTGGCTTTAGCAGGCCGCGTCTTCTATTTTAGCTTCAGGCCTTAATGAACGGCACCGCTGGTAGTAGTATCGTGGTTGTGGCTTCTCCTTGTCCTCCGGTTAGTTTCTTTGTGGAGAGGGTCTCCTCCGCGATGTAATTTAAGGAGATAACCCTCTTGGCGGCCGGCTGTCTGGCCTACTCGAATTCAGGCTTTGATAGGCCGCAATTTTATATAACCTCCCGGAATAAGCTATGGAACTAATGAAGGGATATTTATATCCGGCAAGAGTGGATTTATTGTAGAATAGTGTTAAAAAACGCTTTTGAGTTCTTTTGGTTGCTTGATGCCTTTGGATTCTTTTAATTAGAGCATGAGCTGCAGTTCACTGCGTCCTCTCTCCTCGGCAGTTAGCTCCGCCCGATAATATAAATTCTTACCAACTGTGCAAATTCATTGAGTTGCAAGCTCTTTTTAACTGCAAATCAAAATGGCAGCCTCCAGCAAAACAAGATGGTAGCCCCCATGAAAATTTCAATAGATGGAAAACTCAGCATGTCACAATGGAACCCTCCTCCAGAAAATCAATATGGCAGCCCCCATGAAAATTTCAATAGACGGAACACACAGCGTAACGACAATGGAACACTCCTCGAGAAAATCAATATGGCAGCCTCCATGAAAATTTAAATAGACGGAACACTCAGTGTGTCACAATGGAACCCTTTAGCAGACATGGATGATGATTTTACAATGGGCCATTGCTGTTTTTCTCCCTGACAGCAGCCATTTTACTTCATTCTTTAGTCAGGTTTGGATGTGTGCATATCAACAGGTGAGGATAATTTTATATGACTCAGCATATCATGTCTGCTTGCTGGAAGATATGATTAATCAAAAAATATGCTGTTGTGAAAATTGGAATACTGTTCAGCGTATTTTTGCAATCCCAGAAAAAAACAAGCTTTCCTACCTGTTTTTGATGGTATAGCCATTTAAACTTCGAGAGTTCCCTTTGGGCCAGCTGTTTTAACACTGGGGGAAGAAGATGCCACCGATGGTGTTAATCCTTTTATGGTCATTGTTTCTTTGCCACTATAATGCAGGGTCAGGTCAGTTCAGCATTTGCAACTCACCAACGGTCATGGGACATCAAATCTTTTAAGGAGTTTTGTCTAGGTTAGATTGACAATGCACCTTTCTGTCCAATCAACCTTCTGTGCTAGTATCGAATGTCCTTAGCATCACTGCACCTGCCCTATCTGGTCCAGGAATTCATAAGCAGGATCCCGCCCAGTATTCCAGTGTGGCTACAATCAGTATTGCTCAAACATTTGATATCTTTCTTCCTGAATAACATTGTTATAATATAAACTCTTACCAACTGTGCAAATTCATTGAGTTGCAAGCTCTTTTTTACTGCAAATCAAAATGGCAGCCTCCAGCAAAACAAGATGGTAGCCCCCATGAAAATTTCAATAGATGGAAAACTCAGCGTGTCACAATGGAACCCTCCTCCAGAAAATCAATATGGCAGCCCACATGAAAATTTAAATAGACGGAACACACAGCGTAACACAATGGAACCCTCCTCAAGAAAATCAACATGGCAGCCTTCGTGAAAATTTAAATAGACGGAACACTCAGTGTGTCACAATGGAACCCTTTTGCAGACATGGATGATGATATCACAATGGACCATTGCTGTTTTTCTCCCTGACGGCAGCCATTTTACTTCATTCTTTAGTCAGGTTTGGATGTGTGCATATCAACAGGTGAGGATAATTTTATATGACTCAGCATTTCATGTCTGCTTGCTGGAAGATATGATTAATCAAAAAATATGCTGTTGTGAAAATTGGAATACTGTTCAGCGTATTTTTGAAATCCCAGAAAAAACAAGCTTTCCTACCTGTTTTTGATGGTACAGCCATTTAAACTTCGAGAGTTCCCTTTGGGACAGCTGTTTTAACACTGGGGGAAGAAGATGCCACCGATGGTGTTAAGCCTTTTATGGTCATTGTTTCTTTGCCACTATAATGCAGGGTCAGGTCAGTTCAGCATTTGCAACTCACCAACGGACATGGGACATCAAATCTTTTAAGGAGTTTTGTCTAGGTTAGATTGACAATGCACCTTTCTGTCCAATCAACCTTCTGTGCTAGTACCGAATGTCCTTAGCATCACTGCACCTGCCCTATCTGGTCCAGGAATTCATAAGCAGGATCCCGCCCAGTATTCCAGTGTGGCTACTATCAGTATTGCTCAAACATTTGATATCTTTCTTCCTGAATAACATTGTTATAATATAAATTCTTACCAACTGTGCAAATTCATTGAGTTGAAAGCTCTTTTTCACTGCAAATCAAAATGGCAGCCTCCAGCAAAACAAGATGGTAGCCCCCATGAAAATTTCAATAGATGGAAAACTCAGCGTGTCACAATGGAACCCTCCTCCAGTAAATCAATATGGCAGCCCCCATGAAAATTTTAATAGACGGAACACACAGCGTAACACAATGGAACCCTGCTCGAGAAAATCAACATGGCAGCCTCCATGAAAATTTAAATAGACGGAACACTCAGTGTGTCACAATGGAACCCTTTAGCAGACATGGATTATGATATCACAATGGGCCATTGCTGTTTTTCTCACTGACGGCAGCCATTTTACTTCATTCTTTAGTCAGGTTTGGATGTGTGCATATCAACAGATGAGGATAATTTTATATGACTCAGCATATCATGTCTGCTTGCTGGAAGATATGATTAATCCAAAAATATGCTGTTGTAAAAATTAGAATACTGCTCAGCGTATTTTTGCAATCCCAGAAAAAACAAGCCTTCCTACCTGTTTTTGATGGTATAGCCACTTATACTTCGAGAGTTCCCTTTGGACCAGCTGTTTTAACACTGGGGGAAGAAGATGCCACCGATGGTGTTAAGCCTTTTATGGTCATTGTTTCTTTACCACTATAATGCAGGGTCAGGTCAGTTCAGCATTTGCAACTCACCAACGGACATGGGACATCAAATCTTTTAAGGAGTTTTGTCTAGGTTAGATTGACAATGCACCTTTCTGTCCAATCAACCTTCTGTGCTAGTACCGAATGTCCTTAGCCTCACTGCACCTGCCTTATCTGGTCCAGGAATTCATAAGCAGGATCCCGCCCAGTATTCCAGTGTGGCTACAATCAGTATTGCTCAAACATTTGATATCTTTCTTCCTGAATAACATTGTTATAATATAAATTCTTACCAACTGTGCAAATTCATTGAGTTACAAGCTCTTTTTCACTGCAAATCAAAGTGGCAGCCTCCAGCAAAACAAGATGGTAGCCCCCATGAAAATTTCAATAGATGGAAAACTCAGCGTGTCACAATGGAACCCTCCTCCAGAAAATCAATATGGCAGCCCCCATGAAAATCTCAATAGACAGAACACACAGCGTAACACAATGGAACCCTCCTCGAGAAAATCAACATGGCAGCCTTCGTGAAAATTTAAATAGACGGAACACTCAGTGTGTCACAATGGAACCCTTTTGCAGACATGGATGATGATATCACAATGGACCATTGCTGTTTTTCTCCCTGACGGCAGCCATTTTACTTCATTCTTTAGTCAGGTTTGGATGTGTGCATATCAACAGGTGAGGATAATTTTATATGACTCAGCATTTCATGTCTGCTTGCTGGAAGATATGATTAATCAAAAAATATGCTGTTGTGAAAATTGGAATACTGTTCAGCGTATTTTTGAAATCCCAGAAAAAACAAGCTTTCCTACCTGTTTTTGATGGTACAGCCATTTAAACTTCGAGAGTTCCCTTTGGGACAGCTGTTTTAACACTGGGGGAAGAAGATGCCACCGATGGTGTTAAGTCTTTTATGGTCATTGTTTCTTTGCCACTATAATGCAGGGTCAGGTCAGTTCAGCATTTGCAACTCACCAACGGACATGGGACATCAAATCTTTTAAGGAGTTTTGTCTAGGTTAGATTGACAATGCACCTTTCTGTCCAATCAACCTTCTGTGCTAGTACCGAATGTCCTTAGCATCACTGCACCTGCCCTATCTGGTCCAGGAATTCATAAGCAGGATCCCGCCCAGTATTCCTGTGTGGCTACTATCAGTATTGCTCAAACATTTGATATCTTTCTTCCTGAATAACATTGTTATAATATAAATTCTTACCAACTGTGCAAATTCATTGAGTTGAAAGCTCTTTTTCACTGCAAATCAAAATGGCAGCCTCCAGCAAAACAAGATGGTAGCCCCCATGAAAATTTCAATAGATGGAAAACTCAGCGTGTCACAATGGAACCCTCCTCCAGTAAATCAATATGGCAGCCCCCATGAAAATTTTAATAGACGGAACACACAGCGTAACACAATGGAACCCTGCTCGAGAAAATCAACATGGCAGCCTCCATGAAAATTTAAATAGACGGAACACTCAGTGTGTCACAATGGAACCCTTTAGCAGACATGGATTATGATATCACAATGGGCCATTGCTGTTTTTCTCACTGACGGCAGCCATTTTACTTCATTCTTTAGTCAGGTTTGGATGTGTGCATATCAACATATGAGGATAATTTTATATGACTCAGCATATCATGTCTGCTTGCTGGAAGATATGATTAATCCAAAAGTATGCTGTTGTAAAAATTAGAATACTGCTCAGCGTATTTTTGCAATCCCAGAAAAAACAAGCCTTCCTACCTGTTTTTGATGGTATAGCCACTTATACTTCGAGAGTTCCCTTTGGACCAGCTGTTTTAACACTGGGGGAAGAAGATGCCACCGATGGTGTTAAGCCTTTTATGGTCATTGTTTCTTTACCACTATAATGCAGGGTCAGGTCAGTTCAGCATTTGCAACTCACCAACGGACATGGGACATCAAATCTTTTAAGGAGTTTTGTCTAGGTTAGATTGACAATGCACCTTTCTGTCCAATCAACCTTCTGTGCTAGTACCGAATGTCCTTAGCCTCACTGCACCTGCCTTATCTGGTCCAGGAATTCATAAGCAGGATCCCGCCCAGTATTCCAGTGTGGCTACAATCAGTATTGCTCAAACATTTGATATCTTTCTTCCTGAATAACATTGTTATAATATAAATTCTTACCAACTGTGCAAATTCATTGAGTTGCAAGCTCTTTTTCACTGCAAATCAAAGTGGCAGCCTCCAGCAAAACAAGATGGTAGCCCCCATGAAAATTTCAATAGATGGAAAACTCAGCGTGTCACAATGGAACCCTCCTCCAGTAAATCAATATGGCAGCCCCCATGAAAATCTCAATAGACGGAACACACAGCGTAACACAATGGAACCCTCCTCGAGAAAATCAACATGGCAGCCTCCATGAAAATGTAAATAGACGGAACACTCAGTGTGTCACAATGGAACCCTTCAGCAGACATGGATGATGATATCACAATGGGCCATTGTTGTTTTTCTCCCTGACGGCAGCCATTTTACTTCATTCTTTAGTCAGGTTTGGATGTGTGCATATCAACAGGTGAGGATTATTTTATATGACTCAGCATATCATGTCTGCTTGCTGGAAGATATGATTAATCAAAAAATATGCTGTTGTGAAAATTGGAATACTGTTCTGCGTATTTTTGCAATCCCAGAAAAAACAAGCCTTCCTACCTGTTTTTGATGGTATAGCCATTTAAACTTCGAGAGTTCCCTTTGGCCAGCTGTTTTAACACTGGGGGAAGAAGATGCCACCGATGGTGTTAAGCCTTTTATGGTCATTGTTTCTTTGCCACTATAATGCAGGGTCAGGTCAGTTCAGCATTTGCAACTCACCAAGCGGACATGGGACATCAAATCTTTTAAGGAGTTTTGTCTAGGTTAGATTGACAATGCACCTTTCTGTCCAATCAACCTTCTGTGCTAGTACCGAATGTCCTTAGCATCACTGCACCTGCCCTATCTGGTCCAGGAATTCATAAGCAGGATCCTGCCCAGTATTCCAGTGTGGCTACAATCAGTATTGCTCAAACATTTGATATCTTTCTTCCTGAATAACATTGTTATAATATAAACTCTTACCGGGGGCGGAGCCTGACCGCAGAGTGAGATGGCTGCATGAGTTAGCAGCTCCTCACAGACACAGTGCTAACCTTATCAGAAGCAGCTGAAACAAACCAAAAATTGTAAAAATCGGGAGAGACAAGAGCAGAGATCCTCCAGCAACGCAAGGAGCTGTGACACAGAAAGCAGACATGGATAAATTCCTTCACAAAGCGGCAGCACAGAATCAGAAGCGAGCTTCTAAGATGGCGCAGCTTCCCGCCTCAGACGCAGAGGTCGATTCAGACGCTGATACGGATGGTTTATCGTCACAGGCAAGTGATCAAGAACCTATTACTAAAGCGTTCCTAAAGAAAACAATACTACATGCTTTAAACCCGATGCTGCAAGAGCTGTCGGAGATTAAAAGAGATATACACTCCATAGGTCACAGGGTTGACCAAGTTGAAAAAGTTTTCTCTGAATCGCTCAGCTTCTGTGATACGGTTGGGCACCTGATTAAAGCTCAAGAAACACAACTAAACCGAGTCTTTACATTGATAGAAGATATGGAAAATAGAAGTAGGCGGAAAAATATACGTATCAAAGGACTTTCTGAGAAATATACCAGTGATATGCTAGAAAAAGTCGCTCGGCAGATTTTCGCGGCGTTGCTGGGACAAGAAAGAGCAGCTAAGATCACAGTGGAGCGCATACACAGGGCATTGCGTCCGGCACCCAGAGAAGGAGAACAAGCAAGGGATGTCATTTGCGGTCTCTTAAGCTTTGTAGATACCGCTGCAATTCTGCAAGCAAGTAGGGGCAAGCCTGCGCTGAAATATGAAGATAATGTCTTTCATCTATATCAAGATGTTTCTACGACCACACTCACCAAGCGGCGTATACTTCGCCCACTCCTCCAGAGGCTAAGAGATCTCCAAATACCATACACATGGTTATATCCTTTTGGATTAGCTATCCACAAAGATGGCCGCCGAATCGCCATTCACACACCAGAGGACCTGAAGGCAGCATGGGGAAAAATAGGGATCGCACCCATCATGGATGCCGATATCAGATGAAGTTCCACTTCCTGACCTTCCACACATGAATCCATGGAAGGAGGTAGCACACCCTAGATCCTCAAAGAGTAAAGCGTTCGACTTCAAGAGTCCTGGGAAGACCTCTACATGAGCAAGCAGACGGATCAAGCCTCTTCACTGGGACTTTGTATATTCAGCTCTATACCGCAGGATTGTGGTAAACAAAGGCATGATTGCTAACGGTTTATAATGTTTGCAGATATGTGGGGTCTGGGATGACGCAGATGGGGTTATAAGTATGTTTACAATAGCCTTAAACATCACTGTTTTATATGTAATAAGTGGAGAGATAGAATATCAATTATGATATCAGACGACATGTTTTTTATGATTCTCTTATTCATTGCGATTCTCCCCATCCCCTCCACCCTATTTCTCTCCCGCCTAATTTTCATCTGTCCTCCCCCCCCTCCCCCATCCCCTTTCCTTTGCTCACCTACACCGCCCTATCCCCCTCCTCTCCGAACCATCTTCTCCACTTTTTATAGAGGGTTAGGGCAGAATATGTATATATTAATAAGAGATCAGCAAACCAGACCACTTATGTTGAGCATCCATTAGTATTAGTAGAGCTAAGAGAAAGCAATATTAGCAGGGTTGGCAACTGTGTCTCGGCTCAGGATGTACATCTACCCCTCACCCCCTGCAATTCCAGGGGGACCAGGAGCACACGTAGCATCAATATGTGTGTACCTGATTACCTGGGCAACCAGGGATTGTTGGGCCTATAGGCCAATAAGTTATTGTTTTTATGTTTATGTGTATGTTTTCTTGTTATACACCTTGTCAGTGACCTTTATGACTAGAGGGATACCACACTAAGCTCTATTAAATGGCGGACATCATAATCTGCACTGTGAGACAGTGACAGGTCTCACTCAGGTTAGAGGCAAGGAAGGGGTGGATAGTGTGGTCCACACCCCTGTTCTACCACAGGTGAGAGTAGTTGGAGGTAATCAGCCTGGCATAAGGCACCTCCCAGAGTGTCAGAAAGGGGGTAGTGTGTTACCTGTGGACAGAGGCCTGGAGGCTCTGTCTGTGTGGTCTCAGCTGGGCAAGGCTGAGGGACCACGAGGCTGGGAGATAGCCTGGAGTTGGGGGACGCAGCGACGCCTGGGAGGGTCGCAGGGCCATAGTCAGGCAGACTACTGAGCCCCAATCCCTCACAAGAAATACTGAACTGGAGACAGTGGGCGTACTGGGCTCTGTACAGCCAGGAGGCTGTGGGACATTGGCTGACAAAAGCCGCATGAGTTCACAGGGTGTGAACTGGGACCTAGGTGAGTCAGGAAACTTTATGTTTAGTTAGAGCCTGGACGGGCGAGTGTTTATTATTTTATGTGGATGTCACATGTGTTAGGTGAAGCTGCGACTTCATGATAACCTGTATTGGTTGGAGTGTGCACAATAAATACACTGTTTGGACCTGAAACCTGGTGTCCTAAAGGCGTATCTGTGAGAATGACCCCCGGTGAAGAGCTAACCCCCCACAGCACGTATAATGTTAAGGGCTTGAATACCCCTGCAAAACGTAGCCACCTACTATCTTTATTAAAAAAAGATAAGGTGTCGGTATTGATGTTGCAGGAGACACACTTCAAAATACAAAAAAATCCCTAAATTACCTACCACAATGTTTAAGCAGTGGTTTCACCACACAAATAATACATCTGCCTCTAAAGGGGTTTCTATAGCTTTTCACAAAGATATACTGTTTGTATTAACTTCTAAATTCCAGGACCCAGATTGGAGAGCACTCTTCCTAAAAGGGAAAATTGGCACCTCTACTTATACGTTTGCAAATTTATATACGCCAAACTCTAGACAGATTCAGTGGTTAATAGGAAGGTTGGAGGAACTACAAGCTTTTGCAGAAGGTCCTATTATAATAGGAGGTGATTTTAATTTAGCTTTAAACCCTAGCATGGACTCCTCCTCAAAACGCACAGCACAGTCAAAGAATACTCTGAATAGATTGAACAATCGTTTGCGTCTAATGGGTCTTACTGATGCATGGAGGACATTGCACACAACGGATTTAGATTACACGTTTTTTTCCAGGCCACATAAAACTCACCAACGCATAGACTACCTCTTTATTCATGATAGTATTTTACTAGCATTAAAGTCAGCTACAATAGGCCCAACCACTATTTCGGACCATGCGCCTGTACTACTGAGGTTAACGGTCGAAGACCTCCCCAAAAGGGACTCATCATGGCGTTTAAATGAAACGTTGTTAGATGACAAGGTGGAATTGGAGCACTTAATGAAACAACTTCAGTTCTTCTTTGACACAAACACGACACCGGGCATGCCAGAACCTATAATATGGGAAACACACAAGACATATATAAGAGGGTTACTAATAGCTCTTGGTTCACGAGTAAAAAGAAAAAGGGAACAGTTAATAACAGATCTCCTTTGCCAAATTAGAGACGCAGAAAAGAATCACAGGAAAACACCCACATCTAGTTTGTTGGAGGAATTAACCAAAAGACAGGAACAGCTCAAATTATTATTGAACACGAAAATGGCAAAAAACTTGCTATATTATCAACAGAAAATTTATGCTCACGGAGAAAAGGGAGGCAAATTGATGTCAGCATTAATAAAAAAGCGTAAAGAGAAAACGTTTATATCATCAGTTAATACCTAATCAGGGAATACAGTTAATCGTACTTCTGATATAGCAGCAGCCTTTAAGGAATACTATTCCTCTCTGTATAATCTAGAGCAGGGGTCTCCAAACCCCGGCCCGCGGGCCACATCCGGCCCGATTGTGCGTTCGATCCGGCCCGCCCGCAGCTGGCAGGTTGCAGGAACCAAATCCGCACAACCGCCCAGGGGCGTAACGATCGCGGTCGCAGAGGATGCGACCGCGACCGGGCCCGGCGGTGGGGGGGGCCCGCAGCTCCGTCGCCCCATCGCAAGTAATTTTAACATTTTTATGTAAATGGCTGGTCGCTTGGGCCCCCGGCCTCTGTGAGTAGTTGCGCCGCCCCACCAACCCCAGCCCTGCCTCCATCCATTCGGGCTCCGCCTCCACCCATTCAGGCCTGGTGGCGCTGTGATATCGCGCCAGCCAGGTCTCGCGGGATCCCACAACGCACGCTGGAAGACAGGATTGTGGGCTGCAAGCAAGAGCAAGAAGGCGGGAGCGGAGCAGTCTGACGAGGTAAGTATTTTTTTTTTAAATGTGCACACCACCACTGCCTGGCTATAACTCACAGGGGGGCACCTGGCATGGAACTAAATGTCAGGCAAGAAATCCTCCACAGGGGACCAATGGGGAACAAAAATATATTTCAATAAGAAAAAAAGGTGTCCCCATCAGCACAGCAATGTCCCCATCAGAGGTGTCCCCATCAGCGATGATGGGCACACTGCTGATGGGGACAATTCTGTTCTGATGGGGACATTGCTGGGGACACCGCTGTTTGGCACACTGCTGATGGGGACATGGGTGTCCACATCAATGGTGTCCCCATCAGGATAGCAATGTCCCCATCAGCGGTAACCCCATAATCGATGTCCCCATCAGCACAGCAATGTCCCCATCAGCGGTGATGGGGACACATGCTGCTGGGGACACCGCTGACAGGGACATTGCTGTGCTGATGGGGATGTTGCGGTGGACACTGCTGATGGGGACATTGCTGTTCTGATGGGACATTGCTGGGGACACCGCTGATGGGGACATGGGTATCCCCATCAGCGGTGACCCATCATCGGTTTCCACATCAGCACAGCGGCGTCCCCATCAGCAATGATGGGGACGCTGCTAATGTGGAAACTGCTGATGTGAACATTGCTGTGCTGATGGGGACATTGCTGAGGACACCGCTGATTGGCACACTGCTGATGGGGACAAAGGTGTCCCCATCAATGGTGTCCCCATCAGTACAGCAATGTCCCCATCAGCGTCCCCATTCTGATGGGGACATTGCTGTTCTGATGGGGACACCACTGATAGGGACACGGGTGTCCCCATCAACCGCGTCCCCAAAGGCAGTGTCCCCATCAGTGGTGTCCCCATCAGCTGCTAATGGGGACTCCGCTGATGGGGACATTGCTGTTCTGATGGGGACATCATTAATGGGGACATTGCTGTGCTGATGCTGACATTGCTGTTCTGATGGGGACATTGCTGTGCTGATGGGGACACCGCTGATGGGGACATTGCTGTGCTGATGGGGACACCGCTGATGGGGACATTGCTGTGCTGATGGGGACAACGCTGATAGGGACACGGGTGTCCCCATCAATGGTGTCCCCATCAGTGGTGTCCCCATCAGCACAGCAATGTCCCCAACAGCAGCGTCCCCATCAGTGGTGTCCCCATCAGCACAGCAATGTCCCCAACAGCAGCGTCCCCATCAGTGGGTGTCCCCATGATGGGAATATTGTTTTTCTGATGGGAATATTGTTTTTTTGATGGGAATATTTTTTTTTTGATGGTAATATATTGCTTTTCTGATGGGGACATTGCTGTTCTGATTTGGCCATTGCTGTTCTGATGGGGACACCGCTGATAGGGACACGGGTGTCCCCATCAATGGTGTCCCCATCAGCCGCGTCCCCAACAGCAGTGTCCCCATCAGTGGTGGCCCCTATCAGCTGCTAATGGGGACTCCGCTGATGGGGACATTGCTGTTCTGATGGGGACATCGTTGATGGGGACATTGCTGTGCTTAAGGGTGACACGGCTGATGGGGACATTGCTGTGCTGATGCTGACATTGCTGTGCTGATGCTGACATTGCTGTGCTGATGCTGACATTGCTGTGCTGATGGGGACATTGCTGTGCTGATGGGGACATTGTTGTGCTGATGCTGACATTGCTGTGCTGATGCTGACATTGCTGTGCTGATGCTGACATTGCTGTGCTGATGGGGACATTGCTGTGCTGATGGGGACATTGCTGTGCTGATGGGGACATTGCTGTGCTGATGGGGACATTGCTGTGCTGATGGGGACATTGCTGTGCTGATGGGGACATTTTTGTGCTGATGGGGACACCGCTGATAGGGACACGGGTGTCCCCATCAATGGTGTCCCCATCAGCCGCGTCCCCAACAGCAGTGTCCCCATCAGTGGTGGCCCCTATCAGCTGCTAATGGGGACTCCGCTGATGGGGACATTGCTGTTCTGATGGGGACATCGTTGATGGGGACATTGCTGTGCTTAAGGGTGACACGGCTGATGGGGACATTGCTGTGCTGATGCTGACATTGCTGTGCTGATGCTGACATTGCTGTGCTGATGCTGACATTGCTGTGCTGATGGGGACATTGCTGTGCTGATGGGGACATTGCTGTGCTGATGGGGACATTGCTGTGCTGATGGGGACATTGCTGTGCTGATGGGGACATTGCTGTGCTGATGGGGACATTTTTGTGCTGATGGGGACACCGCTGATAGGGACACGGGTGTCTTTGCGTTGTTTTGCTAAAGTTTTTTCTCTTTTGTTCTCAGTCATATCATGCTGATTACAAAAACGATCCATGTAAAATATATACATTTAATTTAATACATAACTGATTTTTTTTTCCGGCCCCCGAATACTTGTAAAATCTTCAATGTGGCCCTCCTGTTGAAAAGTTTGGAGACCCCTGATCTAGAGAATCAAAAATCCAACTCAACACACTCCATTAAACAAACAAAAATCTTGGCCTTTTTTGAAGGCTTGGATCTTTCCAAAGTTTCAGAATCTGATAGGGTGACTCTCACTCTTCCAATAACGATTAGGGAAGTAAAAGATACAGTATCATCATTCCCAATGGGAAAAAGTCTGGGCCCAGATGGGCTAACACTAAAATATTATAAAGAATTCCAGGGTATTTTACTACCACGCCTCACATTATTGTGCAACAGCCTACTTAATGGGGGCCAACTCCCGAAGCAAGCACTAGAAGCACATATAACGATATTACCGAAAGAAGGGAAAGACCCGAATCTATGCTCCAGCTACCGGCCCATATCATTATTAAATATTGATATCAAAATCTGGGCTAAACTACTGGCCAGGAGGCTCACGAGTATTTTACCTAAAATAGTTAAGCCAGATCAAATGGGATTTGTTAAAAATAGAGAAGGGAGGCATAATGTCATACGCTTATTAAACTCAATTTTTGTAGCAAAAGCAAAAAAGCATCCCCTGGTGCTGGTGGGTACAGACGCGGAGAAGGCGTTTGACAGGGTCGCCTGGGACTTTATGCGTTTCACGCTGAGGCAATTTAACTTTCCACCTCAATTCATAGAAGCAATTTTTACATTATATTCCACCCCATCAGCACGTATTAAGATAAATGGGACTCTCTCCCAATCATTCATGATAACTAATGGAACGAGACAAGGGTGCCCCCTTTCTCCCTCATTATTTATATTGGCAATGGAAATACTACTCCAAAAGCTCAGACAGGATGATGTTATAAAAGGTTTCTCACATAACTTAGTCCAGCATTTGATATCGGCATTTGCAGATGATCTTTTGCTATTAATTACGAACCCGCTTGTCGCAATGCCCAGACTATTAGATATCTTTCAACAATATGGTCACATATCGAACTTTAAAGTAAATTATTCCAGATCAGATCTTTTGAACATTTCATTATCCCAATCCCAGGCGGCCCTGTTGAACAAAATCTCCCCGTTTCACTGGGCAGAAAAGTCAATAAAATACCTGGGAGTACATATACCTACCAGGTTGGAAGACTTGTACTCAGTGAACTATCAACCCCTAACGTCAAAAATCTCAAAACAACTCAAGGAATATAATCTTCCATTCATGTCATGGATGGGGCGTAAAAACCTCCTGCAAACGTATGTTCTTCCCCAAATACTATATTTCCTGATGATGTTACCCATGTATTTACCTGAGAGCTTCTTCACTAACATAAGAAGACTCTTTTCTGAGTTTCTGTGGAAGGGAAGGAAGCCTAGGTTAGCGTATAAGACACTCACTCGAAAAAAAATTAGGGGTGGTCTGGGTCTCCCCGATATTAAACAATACTATATAGCACTTCATCTGCAAAGATGGTTGGAAATAATAAGTAACACCTCGCCAGATACAGACCCAAGACAAAAATCGGATTTGGCGGTTCTAGGCCCGACTTATTTAAAAACTTTGTGGCTTCCAGACAGTAAAGAAGTTCGGGAACTTTCACTATCACTAGTGCAGGGCACAATACGTGTATGGAAATCACTACAACAAACGCACGCACTATGGGAGGACACATCACCATTATTGCCGGCAAGTTTAATCCCATATGTAGTGAAAAAAGATGAAACTATCTGAAGGTCCTTATGGTCCCAATTAAAAGATATAACTGTAGCTGAATGTCTTGCTGATAATAAAACTCCAGATATTACTTCCCTACAGACGTTATTCAAATCATCAGAAATCAACTTTTTGCACATTGAACATTTTAGGAACATATGCACACTATTTCTATCTCATAATCCAGCTACTAGGCCCTTGGCGTGGTTTGAACAGTTAATTCTCCTTCAAAAAAGTAAAAAGCAAAGACTGTCTGCGATATACTCACACTTGTCCTTTTCCAACTCAGTAGAACATCCGCAATTTCTGCAAGCATGGGAGAGGGAATTGGGCATCAATCTATCAGGGGACGACAGCAAGTTTATATTAAAATATTCACATGGCTTTTCAACTTGTGTGAAGATTCAAGAAAACCACTACAAACTTTTATCCAGATGGTACAAAACCCCTGAACTGTTATTTAAAATGGGTCTGTCGTCCTCTGATAGATGTTGGAGATGTCAGGTACAAGCTGGGACGCTAAGCCACATTTGGTGGTCATGCCCGGTGGTGAGCTCCTTCTGGACAGAAATTCAAAAACATACAAATGCACTTATGCCGTCGGCGACTAAATTGACGGCTGAGTTAGTATTATTAGCCCTTCCCACACCACAATTTAGACCATCAAGAAACTCATTAATAACCCATCTAATGGCAGCGGCTAAGTGCCTTATTCCGCTGCTTTGGCTACACCCACAACCACCATCAATACAGCAGTGGTTCCAAAAAGTGCATCAGATATGTCGGATGGAGGAGCTGACCAGCTGGCAAATGAACAAACACGAGTCCTATAGAAAAATATGGGATCCATGGTTGAAATACACTGACATGCTACAGGATTGATTGTCCTGGAAAAAATCTATCTAACTGTTTTCAATGTAATGTGTATCCCATTCTCTACAATCTAGTTGGGCAAGACCTTATTATTATTTATTATTATTTTTATTATATGTCACGTATCTTCACTTATAGGATAACTCCACCTATTATTAAGGTTCATAGGGGTATACCGCAACTATAACTAGCTTATTGAATTGGTCATAGATTATAACTTAATGAAGGAACAGGCAAGGTGAAAGTTTGTATGTTTTTGTACTTTGTACATTGTTTATTTGTTATAAACCAACAAATAATGTAATGGATATGTCATGTAAAAATTTTCATACATGACTCATATATCTACTATTTTATACATGATATGTATATCTATTATATGACATATGAAACACTAATATGTTGTATTGTTTGAAATCAATAATAAAAACATATTTGATAAAAATAATATAAACTCTTACCAACTGTGCAAATTCATTGAGTTGCAAGCTCTTTTTAACTGCAAATCAAAATGGCAGCCTCCAGCAAAACAAGATGGTAGCCCCCATGAAAATTTCAATAGATGGAAAACTCAGCGTGTCACAATGGAACCCTCCTTGAGAAAATCAATATGGCAGCCCCCATGAAAATTTCAATAGACGGAACACACAGCGTAACACAATGGAACCCTCCTCGAGAAAATCAATATGGCAGCCTCCATGAAAATTTAAATAGACGGAACACTCAGTGTGTCACAATGGAACCCTTTAGCAGACATGGATGATGATATCACAATGGGCCATTGCTGTTTTTCTCCCTGACGGCAGCCATTTTACTTCATTCTTTAGTCAGGTTTGGATATGTGCATATCAACAGGTGAGGATAATTTTATATGACTCAGCATATCATGTCTGCTTGCTGGAAGATATGATTAATCAAAAAATATGCTGTTGTGAAAATTGGAATACTGTTCAGCGTATTTTTGCAATCCCAGAAAAAACAAGCCTTCCTACCTGTTTTTGATGGTATAGCCATTTAAACTTCGGGAGTTCCCTATGGGCCAGCTGTTTTAACACTGGGGGAAGAAGATGCCACCGATGGTGTTAAGCCTTTTATGGTCATTGTTTCTTTGCCACTATAATGCAGGGTCAGGTCAGTTCAGCATTTGCAACACACCAACGGACATGGGACATCAAATCTTTTAAGGAGTTTTGTCTAGGTTAGATTGACAATGCACCTTTCTGTCCAATCAACCGTCTGTGCTAGTACAGAATGTCCTTAGCATCACTGCACCTGCCCTATCTGGTCCAGGAATTCATAAGCAGGATCCCGCCCAGTATTCCAGTGTGGCTACAATCAGTATTGCTCAAACATTTGATATCTTTCTTCCTGAATTACAGTGTTATAATATAAACTCTTACCAACTGTGCAAATTCATTGAGTTGCAAGCTCTTTTTAACTGCAAATCAAAATGGCAGCCTCCAGCAAAACAAGATGGTAGCCCCCATGAAAATTTCAATAGATGGAAAACTCAGCGTGTCACAATGGAACACTCCTCCAGAAAATCAATATGGCAGCCCCCATGAAAATTTCAATAGACGGAACACACAGCGTAACACAATGGAACCCTCCTCGAGAAAATCAACATGGCAGCCTCCATGAAAATTTAAATAGACGGAACACTCAGTGTATCACAGTGGAACCCTTTAGCAGACATGGATGATGATATCACAATGGGCCATTGCTGTTTTTCTCCCTGACGGCAGCCATTTTACTTCATTCTTTAGTCAGGTTTGGATGTGTGCATATCAACAGGTGAGGATAATTTTATATGACTCAGCATATCATGTCTGCTTGCTGGAAGATATAATTAATCCAAAAATATGCTGTTGTGAAAATTGGAATACTGCTCAGTGTATTTTTGCAATCCCAGAAAAAACAAGCCTTCCTACCTGTTTTTGATGGTATAGCCACTTTAACTTCGAGAGTTCCCTTTGGACCAGCTGTTTTAACACTGGGGGAAGAAGATGCCACCGATGTTGTTAAGCCTTTTATGGTCATTGTTTCTTTGCCACTATAATGCAGGGTCAGGTCAGTTCAGCATCTGTAACTCACCAACGGACATGGGACATCAAATCTTTTAAGGAGTTTTGTCTAGGTTAGATTGACAATGCACCTTTCTGTCCAATCAACCTTCTGTGCTAGTACCGAATGTCCTTAGCATCACTGCACCTGCCCTATCTGGTCCAGGAATTCATAAGCAGGATCCCGCCCAGTATTCCAGTGTGGCTACAATCAGTATTGCTCAAACATTTGATATCTTTCTTCCTGAATAAATTTGTTATAATATAAACTCTTACCAACTGTGCAAATTTATTGAGTTGCAAGCTCTTTTTAACTGCAAATCAAAATGGCAGCCTCCAGCAAAACAAGATTGCAGCCCCCATGAAAATTTCAATAGATGGAAAACTCAGCGTGTCACAATGGAACCCTCCTTGAGAAAATCAATATGGCAGCCTCCATGAAAATTTAAATAGACGGAACACTTAGTGTGTCACAATGGAACCCTTTAGCAGACATGGATGATGATATCACAATGGGCCATTGCTGTTTTTCTCCCTGACGGCAGCCATTTTACTTCATTCTTTAGTCAGGTTTGGATGTGTGCATATCAACAGGTGAGGATAATTTTATATGACTCAGCATATCATGTCTGCTTGCTGGAAGATTGTATAGTAAGGACCAGCACTCGCTCTAGTAGTAATTTCAAATGGATTTAATGGTCACATACAAGTGGTAAGTGACGCGTTTCGGCTACTGTGAGCCTTTGTCAAACATAGTGTATACAAGTTACAAACAATTTAAATAGCCCGCGGAGGAGCCGGAAATGACATCAGGTTACCATGACAACATTGTAAACAGAGGACACAACAATGCAGAGATAGTGATTGAACAAGTGGATGAACAGATAACTATCATTGCTTGATAGGGCACCATGCTTAGCAGTGCTACATTCTGTTGTTCATCATATTATTATGGTAAAATATTACATACTAGATGCTAGAAACTGTAGCAAACTAATTCAGAAGAAAAAAGGAGAAAAAGTACATAATTAATTCTCGGTGCACCATGCTTTACAGTGCCACATTTTGCTAAACCTTATATAATGAGGTAAAAAACTGAATGCAGCGGTGCTGCATTTTTGCATGGTAAACTTACGCCCTGATCAAGCACTAAATGACATGGATTGGAGTCAAGTTCTCTGTGGAAGAAAGAAAGAGGGAACATGTTGAAAGGGTCACTGTACATTGTGGCTTACAAAAAACTATTTAAATCATAATCACGATTTAATCCCTTTGGTTCTAGGGTTTGGAGGCGATGAATCCAAAAGGCTTCTCTTTTTTTGAGCATTTTACACCTGTCTCCTCCTCTCCTGGGTAGTGATACGTGTTCTATTATCTGGAAGCGCAGCTGGGAAATGGCATGTCGGTGTTTCTCAAAATGATATGGGATGGGAAGTAGTAAATTTTTCTTTCTAATGGTTGATTTATGTTTACAGAAACGGTCTTTCATCCTCATGGAGGTCTCACCGACATACACAAGACCACAGGGACACTTCAAGAGATAGACCACGAAATTGCTATTACAGGTAAAGAAGCCATTTATTTTGAATTTTTCCCCTGTGTATGGGTGGGTGAAGTGTTCTCCTTTAATGGCACTAGAGCAGTGTATACACTGAAGGCATGGGTATGTCCCATTCTTGGGTGTTGAGAGGGTGGCCTGGCGCAGAGTATGTCTGTCTCTACCTACATCAGCCCTGACTAAGATGTCTCGGATATTTTTGCACCTTTTGTAGCATGTCATAGGTGGGGATTGAAATTCCGTGACATTGGGGTAAGCTCTGCTGAGAATACTCCAATGTTTGTTGAGGATAGTCCTGCATTTATTGACCCAAGGGTGGTATTTCACCACAAAGGGAACTCGTGGCTGTTTATCACTAGTAGTGGTACTGTCTTTAGGTGGTTTTGCCTGTTGTGCATTTAATAGGTCTTGCGGATACCCCCTGTCACGAAATTTGTCTAGCATTTCTTCCTGACGTGCTGTTTTCATATTGGTGTCAGACACTATCCTATTCACTCTCTGTAGTTGTGAATAGGGAAGTGATTTTTTGACTGCAGGGGGATGGTTGCTTGTGAAGTGCAGCAGACTGTTACTGTCAGTATTCTTGGTGTACAGGTCTGTGTGTATCTGCCCCTTCCCATCCTGCAAGACTAAGCTGATGAATTCCTCCAATTTCGCATACACCGAAGAACGGGCACGAGAAATAGTGTCCGGGATTACCGCTAATGCCGACTTTCTGAAGGTACCATCTGCTGAGTACAAGGGACGCGAGTGGGAGAAGGAAGCAAGGAAACAGACAGCTTGGGAGCTGCACACTACTACGCTGGCTGAATACTGCAGACTTCAACGCATCCCACGAGGTCTCAGAGTAAACCTCAGACCAACATTCTTTTGTGACAATATCAACTATTGCACCCAATTTGCGAACATTCTTAATAAATGTTCTATGGACCTAATGGTCCTGACCATTGAATACCTGACCCAGGCTTGACAGACATACTCTGCGCCAGGCCACCCTCTCAACACCCAAGAATGGGACATATCCATGCCTTCAATGTATACACTGCTCTAGTGCCATTAAAGGAGAACACTTCACCCACCCATACACAGGGGAAAAATTCAAAATAAATGGCTTCTTTACCTGTAATAGCAATTTCGTGGTCTATCTCTTGAAGTGTCCCTGTGGTCTTGTGTATGTCGGTGAGACCTCCATGAGGATGAAAGACCGTTTCTGTAAACAACTTCTAAACATAAATCAACCATTAGAAAGAAAAATGTACTACTTCCCATCCCATATCATTTTGAGAAACACCGACATGCCATTTCCCAGCTGCGCTTCCAGATAATAGAACACGTATCACTACCCAGGAGAGGAGGAGACAGGTGTAAAATGCTCAAAAAAAGAGAAGCCTTTTGGATTCATGACGGGGGTATTGGTTATACCCCGCTCGCTCCCCTTTTTCCCACTACCATCCCAAGCCACTCCCCACCCCACCCCGGCCCAGCCCTTACCCTGGGCTCGGCCCGCTCCCAATAAAACACTGACACCTGGCTTGGATTAAATTGGCCACAGCAGCCATTTTATTACATAAATACATATAATAAATAACCTTTTAATCCCAAACTGTAACATATTCCTGAATCCCAACGGGGGAGGTCCTGGAAGCCCCAAACAGCCGAAGTTTATTACCAGGTTGAGCCGCCTTGCCACCAGCCGTTAAACGCCAGCTCGGAGGCACCCCTGACGGCCCAGCCCCCAAAATTATCCACAACCGACCACCAACTATGGGAGTCCAGCCCCAACCGTGGAGCCCTCCCATCCTCATCCTTTAGAATCTCACCAACTTCAAGGACCTCCCACCGCCACAAACGCACGGGCTTGACCCCTTAAGCCCCGGGCGTCCCTCCACATACGCAGCGCCATCTCGATCCCATCCTGCAAGGCCAAGCACCACATATCCAACCCTACAGCGTTTAAATGTATCCCATCTGCCCGCCAAAACCCCCCAACACCCTGCTCCAGGTCCACATGCCTCACAGCCACTGCCCCATTCCTTGCCATGAACCTGCCTATGGCCCGGTTAACCTTCACCCTTGCCTTGTTCACTCCCTCTACCGAACGTGCACCCCTCCACACCTTCCGGGGGACTATGTCCGACCACACCGTCACAAGGCTCGGAAACAGAGACCACAACCTAAGGAGATCGAACTTGATATCTTTTACCAACTCCCTTAGCGGCCGCGCCCCCAAATCATTGCCCCCCACGTGCAGGACCAATACATCCGGGGCCCTATCCAATCTAACAAACCTGTGCACCTCCGTCATTACACCTCTCCACATCATTCCCCGCCGACCCAGCCATCTTACCACAGCTGTAGACCGTTCAAACCCTAACTGTTGACCATCCGGCCGAACCGCTGACCGGATGGCTCCCCAAAAAACGTATGAATGGCCTAAGATCCAAAACGCATTCCACATGCAAAGTTAACACACTCCGTGCTACAATCTTTCTGGACGGATATATGAACGAAACCGGACCGATTGCCACTTCCCTATGCGCTTAATCACCTCCATCCCCAAACCCCACCGAGCTGCCTCCGTCGCCGCCCCAATTCTGAACGAATGACTCGAGTACCCCTCCACTTCTCTGCCCAACTGACCCAGGCACTTTCTAAAAACCGCTGTAAACTGAAAGCGCGAAAGGAAAGACCCATCCGCGTGCACCAGAAGAGGAGACACTGATCCTCGCCCTTCCGCCCCATACTCCCGCATACACTGGACCGGGCACATCAAACAACCCAAGACCTCGAATAGAACAACCCTGCGACCCCTGCCTTCCACATCCGTTTTCGATCTTCTAATGACGAACTCCACCCTATCTGAAAAAAGGTCTACGTCATCCCCCAGCAACCCCCCTTCCCTACTAACTGACGGACTCACCAGCTCCCCCAACCGCAAAGCCCCAAAGAACGCCAGCGCAAAAGCCAACCTGAACAACCGCAACTCCCATAAGGAAACACAAACTTTTTCTAGCTGCTCACCCAACTGCAGGAGCAGGGAAAACGACACCGGCCTGCGACTGTCCTCAACCGACCGCAAACGCCGCCAACCCTTCAGTGCCCTCGCCACCAGAAAGGACTTGGTGACGTCCGGCAACTTCCGTAGCTTGAAACCAAAAGCTAGCCCAGCCATACAACCATTCAATTTTGAAACAGACCACCCGTCCTGGCAAGCGCCCGACTTTTAGGGAGGGTGCTTAGGGACTGGTGGTCCCCCCCTTCCCCTTCCTAGCCGTGGGTTATAGTAGCACCTTGCCGGTTTCTTGTAGGTGCCTGAGGGGTTAAATTGAGTTATGGTGGCACGTCACTGGGGGATGAATAGGAGATGTCTCCTCCCTCTAGCAGGGTATATAACCTCCTCCCCTGCTGCTGCACTTCCTCTTTGCAGCGGAAGCCAAGTTGGTAAGGTTGGCTGTCTGTACCAGAGATGTCCGCAAGGGATGCTTCTTTGAGAGAGGCCCTTATGGCGAGCTATTCGGAAGGGGGAGAGGGCTGGCTGCGTTATTTTTTGAGCAGCCTTGGTTCCCCTCTGCCCCCTTCTACTGTCGCGTTTAGTGGGAATGTGGCGGCGCTGCCGCAAGCCGCAGGCAGCGCTGTTACTTCTCAAGGAGGCCAGCGGTCCGCCCGGTGCACCCGCCCTCCCACCCGTTTAGGTCATAGCCCCCCCGCTCCCTCCCATAGATCAGCAGACACTCACCGGAGCTCCCGATCCCGCGCACGCGCTGTCCCGTCCGGCCGAGAGCCTTCTTCGGTGCGTCAGTGCGCTTTAGCCCCGCCCCTTCCTGTGTCGTCATATCCGGCCGCTCCGGAGTTAGTTAGCGCGTGGCAGGCAAGTTTGTTAAACATCATGGGAGCACAAGGTAGCGTTGAATCTTGTGACTCCCCTCCGACCCCCTCTTTCTCAGCCTATAGCTCAGGCTGGGAGCGTATATGATGTTCAAGGGGCCACAGGGGTTGCCCCGAATTTGATAGTCTCCAGCCAGGCAGGCTTAATGGGGCCTGCTTCCTCACTGGGAGAGCCCCCTGTGGTAGCTGTGTCCCCCCCTCTGCCATCTCACTCCCTTCAGCTGCCTAAATTTTCCCCCCTGCCTCAACCCCCCCTGCAGCCTCAAACCCCTGGGGGCAGTATTAAGTCGCGCAGGCACAGGGGGATGTCCAGATCCTCATCATCGTCCACAGATAGTAGGCGACGCTATCATCGCCATGCACGTAGACGACAGTCCCGTCACCGTTCCAGGATCTCTAGCAGCAGCAGGCGTTCCAGATCCTCTAGGTGGCGCTCACCGTCATCTTCGGATGGATCGACGGGCGCATCTGAGGAGTCTGGTCGGCCGGCGGGTTCAAGACGAAAGAGGCGGGTGCCTAGTCATACCTCCAGGGCTCCCAGCCTGGCCCCAGTGACGGAACCCCGGATTGAGATCCCGGTACCCGGTCCTTCTCCGGTTCTGGCGACTGACGCACCTGTTGAGTACCAATATACCGGGGCATGAGGGGGAGGGGGGGTTAGTGGGGATATTGAATCGGTGCTTAGGGCATTGCTTGCAAAGGTGTCCCCTTCTCCTGCCCCTTCTCCTTCTTTGTCACGCGCCCCAGTTTTAGCGGGAGTATATAAAGACTCTTTCTTTTGTGGCGTTAGCCCCCTGGGTTGTCATTTGGATGACGCTGCGAAAGAAAAAATATGGTCCAACCAATATATTGACATTTGGTCTCTTATATCGGTGGATCAGCATACGGTGGATAAGGAGAGGCGTTTTCCTGATAAGCCGTTTGATCGCAAGCCCAGGGTCGCTAAGACCATCAATAACTGGTTGCAAGCCTTTTCAGTGTTGGGGTGTGTTATGGGTCAGCGTCACCCTGACCGCTGTTCGGAATTATTTGTCTACCAAGATACCATTTACAGTGCTTATAGAGCCCATGGCGGTAGCGCTTGGTGGAGATATGATGAAGAATTCCGGCGGTGGTTAGCGTTACATCCGGATGTAGGTTGGGGTGTTAAGGCGACTGATGTATGGCTTCGCCTCATGGTGTCCCAGCGGCAGCCCACCTTTCTTAGCGGGGCCACTGGTTCCGGAGCTAGTTCTGGTCAAGGGCCAGTGGCCGCCCGCCGCCCCGGGGCGTGCTGGCTTTTCAACGAAGGCCATTGCAAATATGCAGGCCTGTGCAAGTACAAGCATGAGTGCTCGGCATGTGGTGGCAACCACGCCGCTAATCGGTGCTCTCGCCCCACATCCAGACCTTTCAAGCCCCCTGGTGCAGGAGACACTAAGGACCCCGGTGAGCGTAGCAGAGATGTCCCCATGGCTAGACATTTACCCCAATAAGGCGGCTGCCTCTCAGCTTCGCTTTGGTTTCACGTTTGGTTTCTTTATTCCTTTTGTTTTGAGTAGGTTTCCTGTTTTTTACGAGAATTTGCGATCTGCTAGGGAGCTCCCTGAGGTTCTTCATGAGAAGTTGGGTAAGGAGGTGTCTTTGGGCAGAGTCAAGGGGCCGTTTCAATCTATTCCGTTTCCTAATCTTAGAGTGTCCCCTTTAGGGATTGTTCCCAAGAAGGAACCTGGTAAGTTTCGCCTCATACACCACTTATCCCACCCCAAGGGTTCGTCGGTGAATGATGCGATTTTGCCTGAAGAGGCCTCAGTGTCATATGTATCCTTTGACCGTGCGGTTTCTCTGGTTAGGAGGGCAGGTCAGGGCGCCCTTTTGGCTAAATCAGACATTGAATCGGCTTTTCGGCTCTTGCCTGTTCACCCGGATTGTCATCATCTTCTTGGTTGTTCTTTTGAAGGTTTGTTTTATTATGACACTTGCCTTCCCATGGGGTGTTCTATTTCCTGCCACTATTTTGAGATGTTTGGTTGTTTTTTAGAATGGGTGGTCAGGTATGAGACGTTATCATCATCGGTCATACACTATTTGGACAACTTTTTGTTTGTTTCCCCGGGAGCGGGGGATGGTTGTCTTTTGCTCCTCAACACGTTTTTGTCCTGTATGTCCAGGTTTGGGGTTCCCATATCAGCAGAAAAGACGGAGGGTCCTGTCACGTGTTTGTCTTTCTTGGGTATTGAAATTGATTCCGTCAATATGGTTTTTCGTTTGCCCTGTGATAAGTTGCAGAAGTTGTTGCATTTGATAGAAGGTTTTCTGGCAGTGCGTAAGGTTACCCTACAGCAGCTTCAATCATTGCTAGGGTTGCTTTGTTTTGCATGCCGTGTCATGCCTATGGGCCGTGTTTTTTCCAGGCGTTTGTCGTTGGCTACTCGGGGGGCTAAGTCTCCACATCACCGCATTCGCCTGACTAGGTCCCTGAAAGCTGACTTGCAGGTATGGCAGGATTTTCTGCATACGTACAATGGTCACACGTGTGTTATTTCTGAGGAGATGCCTAATTCGGTTTTGTCCCTTTTTTCAGACGCTTCTGGTTCCTGTGGTTTTGGCACCATTTTTGGTAAGGAGTGGTGCTCTGCCCGGTTCGTTTAGTCTCGGTGTACGTTGAGTCTCGCGTTGGTGGGGCTAATTTCTTCACTCACCAGGATACCTCCCCCTTGACAAAATTTCAGTTTGTAGCTGTCTTTCACGCTTGCTTGTTAAGGCTGGGAGTTGAGCCGAAGGATTTTGGCACCCACTCGTTTCGCATTGGCGCTGTTACAGAGGCGGCCAGGGCTGGCTTGCCGGAGTCGGAGGTTATGCGCATTGGTAGGTGGCAGTCTGCCTGTTATGCCAGGTACATCAGGCCGGATCTCTTGTTATAAAAAAAAAAAAAGTGTTATATGTATGTTATATGTATGTGAATTCTTGTGTTCCCAGGCTGTTATGCATGATATGGCACCAGTGGGTGTGCAGCGCGGGTTCGCAGCGTTATCCTATGTTTCATTGTTACTAACTGTTTTTTCTTTTAGGTGTGGTGCGCCCGGCGGTCTGGTTGGTTGGCCACTCGTACATTTTCTGGGCGGCTCAAAGGGCGGAGTGCAGGCCTGGTGGTCGGATGCTGGGATTCCGTGAAGTGGATGTATCCTGGAGGGGTATCCGTGGTCTTAAGTGGTCACAGATTCTGACTGAGGTGGTAGATATCGGTTTTCATTCCAGGGGTCCGGTGATTCTTGTTATTCATGCCGGTGGCAATGACCTATGTCTATCACGCTTGGCTGAGCTCATGACTCTCATGCGCTCTGACATTGAGAGGTTCTCTTCCTTTTTTGCCGAGATGGTGCTGGTATGGTCCGAAATCATTCCTCGGTTGGTTTGGCACGGTGCCAGGGATGCCGAGGCTGCCGAGAAATGTAGGAGGACGGTCAATTCCCGCATGTCTCGGTTTGTGCGCTCCCGTGGGGGTATTGTGGTGAGACATCGCCAACTAGAAGGTGATAATAGATCCCTTATGAGGCCCGATGGTGTTCACTTGAACGAGATTGGTTTGGACATCTTTATTTCTGGCTTGCAGGACGGTATTGAACAGGCCATGTTTTTGCTGGGTGGTGGTCGGAGCCCCGTTTAAGGCTGTGGGTCTCCTCCGTGGCGGCAATTGATACAGCGGAGTGTTGGAGATGGCTGATGGCGTACTTGCCCGCCGGGAGTCCGGCGGTTGGCATACCGCTCCAAGATGTTCTTTGGTTTTGCCGTATAAAAATAAATAAGCTGTGGCCAATCATCACCCAGCTAAAGGTTACCTGTTGTCCTGCGTGTTTATTATATGGGTCAGTTTTAAGTAAAGGGAGTGACAGGTAGGCAGAGGTGCCGGCCCGGTTCTTAGCCCTCCCTTGCCCTCTCCTAGATACCAGCAGTCTGGCAAGCGCCCGACTTTTAGGGAGGGTGCTTAGGGACTGGTGGTCCCCCCCTTCCCCTTCCTAGCCGTGGGTTATAGTAGCACCTTGCCGGTTTCTTGTAGGTGCCTGAGGGGTTAAATTGAGTTATGGTGGCACGTCACTGGGGGATGAATAGGAGATGTCTCCTCCCTCTAGCAGGGTATATAACCTCCTCCCCTGCTGCTGCACTTCCTCTTTGCAGCGGAAGCCAAGTTGCCCACCCTCCCGCCCTTGAATGGGTATTTCAGGGGGGATCTTCCTTTGGTTTTGTAAAAAAAAAAAAAAAAAAAAAAAAAAGAGATAACAATAAGAAAAGATGAAGGAATAACGATGACATAAGGAATGGTTAATAGAAGGTGTTGGACCTTTTACAGTTGTTTTTAAGTTATTTACATTGTTTTCTTCTTTTAAGAAGGGCGGTATGATTTGAGATATGAAGTCACAGCTGGCGGCAATTGATACAGCGGAGTGTTGGAGATGGCTGATGGCGTACTTGCCCGCCGGGAGTCCGGCGGTTGGCATACCGCTCCAAGATGTTCTTTGGTTTTGCCGTATAAAAATAAATAAGCTGTGGCCGATCAGACTGTGGAGAATGGAACCAAATGTACCACTTAACACTTAGCAGCTAGGAATAATGACATGACAACCTTCTTTTGTTGGGTGAGTGTCGGTCACAGCTTTATTACTTATTTCTTCATCAAACCAACTTTTATTTATATCTCAAACCAACATCAACAAATTTGGAGTCTCCAGAAGCGGTATGCCCCACAGACTCCCTCTGTGGGCAAGTCCGCCTTCTTCTTCATTTTGCTTTGATCACCGACCTCCGCTGTGACTTAATATCATACCTGAAATTGAAACATCAACACTTGTAAAACTTGAACCAAAATCAGGGCGGGCGGGAGGGGAGCTGTCTGCTGGTGCCTAAGAGGAAGAGGCAGAGCCCTGCCTCGACCCCTATTTAACCCTGCGTGGCGCCTACCATTCCCAGCTACCAATCAGGGAGAAGGAGAGGATAACCTGGGACACCCAGGGGTATAATAAACGAACAACCACTTGTAGGGGAGCTACCCCCCTGTAATACTAAACTTCCATGACCCAGGCTGCTAGCTGCTGGAAACCGTAACCCCTTAGCATCCGTCTCCCAGTCTATGCCGCCTTCACTTAAACCCCTCGGCGCCATCAAGACTGTGGAGAATGGAACCAAATGTACCACTTAACACTTAGCAGCTAGGAATAATGACATGACAACCTTCTTTTGTTGGGTGAGTGTCGGTCACAGCTTTATTACTTATTTCTTCATCAAACCAACTTTTATTTATATCTCAAACCAACATCAACAAATTTGGAGTCTCCAGAAGCGGTATACCCCACAGACTCCCTCTGTGGGCAAGTCCGCCTTCAAGTCCAGATAGGAAAATATCTAATCCTATGTCATTTAAGTGAACACCGTCGGGCCGCATCAAACGCCCGTTATCGCCTTCCAACTGGCGATGGCGTACAACTACTCCAGCTCTGGATCGGATAAATCGTGAAATACGGTTATTAACCGTGCGCCTCGCCCTCTCTATAGCTGTGGCGTTCCTGGCACCTTGCCACGTAACCCGGGGAATAATTTCTGACCACACAATAATCGCCTCCTGGAAGAAAGAGGGGAGTCTCTCCAGATCAGCTCTTATTAATGTGATCAATTCCGCTATTTTTAGCAGACACAGGTCATTGCCCCCAGCATGTATAACTAATATCACCGGGGATCGCACTAGATGGCTACATTCCACAGCTTCCGGGAGAACCTGGGACCAGCGTAATCCCCGAACACCCCGCCAGCGTGCTTGTATATTCCGAAAGCCAAGGCATCGACCTCCCGGACGACTCTCTGCTCTTTGTCCTGCCCAGAATATGTACGAATGTCCGATGAAACATACTGTAACCTGAGCCGAATCTAAAATAAAATTCAAATAAGTAAGTGAGGTCGAACATATGAAGCAAAGCAGGCAGACTTCCAACGCCCAATCCTCTGAACCTCAGCGTCTGGCAAACTGGCGCGAGCCGCCTCCGTGGCTGCCCCAATTCTGAAGGAGTGAGTACCAAATTCTGAAACTGGTAAATGAAGAAAAAGGAGGCAACGGCGGAATATGGATCTAAATTGAAATCGAGTAAGGGGGGTGCCGTCAGCATGTATCAGGAAGGTAGGTCCTTCAGGTCGAGTGACCACTAACTGGGCTACAGCAGCATGGGGACAAGCTGGACCGCCAATCTTATGCAATGGGAGCCAGGCACCGCGCGCAAAAACATCTGTTTTAGAGCGCCTGATGAAGACCCTTAGGGCCGAATCACTGATGAAAACGTCTGTAGCTGACAAACCTCCTGAGCGAACAAGGGAAGGGGAAACCAGCTCTCCAATACGGAGGGCCGCAAAAAAGGCTAAGCAAAAGGCAGCCCTAAATAAACCCACCTCATAAGGAGATGAACAAATGGACGGTAATATTTGACAAATGCTTGATAACAGTGCAAATGATACTGGGCGGCGACATTCGCGGCGTACATGCTCCTTGCGCCAACCCCTAATAGCTTGCCTGATTAGGAAATGCTTGGTCACGTCCTGCCAACCACGCATTTTAAGGTAAAACGCCACTCCACACAATTTTCGCTGCGTAACCAACGCACTAACGCCCTTGACTTTCAGCGACAAGATATAATCAATGGTCACCTGTAAACATGCTGCTGGCAATATGACATTTGCTGAATTCTCCGCCACCGCCCTCCATTCTGCCCACGCCTTACCATGCGCTGACCACGTGGCTGGTGCCACAGAAGCTTGGACCATACTCATCAGCCGTTGATCGGCAAATCCCAAAGCGTTGTCGGGCATGGGATCCCATCTTGGGTTGCCCCCGGCAACAGGAACCTGAATTCCTGCCAACGAAAACGAGAGAGAGCGTCAGCTATAGAGTTGTTAACGCCTGGGACATGCCGGGCTCGAAACCACATATTGAACTCTAGGCATCGGAGGACCAGGTGACGTAGTAACGAGAGAACTGGGAGAGAAGAAGAGGTTAATGAGTTAATACAACAGACTACCGCCATGTTATCCGTGTAAAAACAGACATGCCTGTTGTGAAAACAGGGGCCCCATACATTGACGGCTACAATAATAGGGAATAATTCCAGTAGAGTGATGTTGGAACAGAAGCCCAGCGACCGCCAAGAGTCTGGCCACGGTGCAGCGCACCACTCCTGGCCTAATATGGCACCAAAACCGGTGGACCCAGCAGCGTCAGTGAACAATGTCAAATCCGGAGAAGAAATCTCAACAGATTGGTAAGAAGTGTGGCCATTATACTGGTTCAAAAAGGAGTTCCAGACTTGCAAATCCAATTTCATCTGCTTGGTTAACCGGATGTGGTGAGAAGGCTTTTTTACCCCGCACGTGGACAATGATAGTCTACGAGAAAAAACGCGAGCCATCGGCATGATGCGACAGGCAAATACTAATAATCCTAATAACTCCTGCATTTGTCGTAGCGTCACCGATTTTACTGAAATGAAACCGGCTATCAAGGCCGATAATTTTTGTAATTTTTCACTTGGTAGACGAAAAACCATCAGGTTGGTATCGATTTCAATACCCAAAAACGTGATGATTGTCGCCGGGCCGACCGTTTTATCCTCAGAGAGGGGAACACCAAATCGAGACATGAAAAAACGGAATGTATCCAGGAGGAATTGACATTGTTTTGAATTGCCAGGTGAAACAAATAGAAAATCATCTAAATAATGGATAATATTCTGTGAGCCCGTTTCGAAACGGATGACCCATTCCAAAAAGGTGCTGAACAATTCAAAATAATGGCATGATATAGAGCAGCCCATCGGTAGGCATGTGTCATAGTAATAGGAGTTGTCCACCATACAACCTAATAGGTGATAACAATCAGGATGTACTGGGAGTAAACGGAAAGCTGCTTCAATGTCAGATTTGGCCAACAAAGCACCAGTTCCGGCACGGCTAACTAAAGCCACTGCCCTATCGAATGACACATAGGACACCGAAGATTCCTCCTTGGAAATACCATCATTCACAGATGCACCCTTTGGAAAGGACAAATGCTGTATCAATCTGAATGAACCTGGCTCTTTTTTAGGTATAAGGCCTAAAGGAGAAATACGTATGTTTTTAAACGAAGGCGACGTAAATGGTCCTACTATACGCCCTAGGGAGACTTCTTTAGACACTTTACTTTTTAATACCTCAGGGTTATCCTTTGCTGACTTCAGATTATCAGAAATAGTAGGTAGGGGTGAAAAATAAAACGGAATGAAAAAACCTGACGTGAAACCAGAACGCAGTTGAGCGGCAGCCTGCTCATTGGGGTATTGGTCTAGCCACGGGGACATCGCGTGGGCGCTCACCGGGGTCTTTCCCTCCGGCAGCAGTGTGGGCTTTATGTACTGAGAGCTGGCGCTGGCATCGGATAGCAGCATGTGAGCCTCCACAGACGGAACACTCATGCTTGTACTTGCATAGGGCAAAAAATTTACAATGTCCCTCGTTGTATAACCAGCAGGCCCCTGGCCTGCGCACGGCCACTGCGCCGTATGCATTCGCTGAAGGAGCAGTGGCCGCGGAAGGAAAGGGTTGCGTTCTCTGTGACATCATAAGCCGGAGCCATAAATCTGCTGCTTTTACCCCCCAACCTATATCAGGCTGTAAAGCTAACCTTCGGCGGAACTCTTCGCCATACCGCCACCAAGCGGAACCGCCGTGCGCCTTAAACGCGCTATAAATAGAGTCCATGTAGACGAAGAGGTCCGCCGAGAGTTCAGGGCGGCGCTGAGCCATAGTGTAACCCAAAACGGCAAATGCTTGTATCCAATTACCTATGGTACGCGCCACCTTTGGTCTGCGGTCTATGAAACGCTCAGCATTGGGGCGCCTCTCTTTGTCCACCGTATGCTGGTCCACAGAGATTAATGACCAGATGTCAATATACTGGTTAGCCCATATTTTATTTTTGGTGTCATCATCTAGGTGGGCTCCCAGCGGCGTTAGGCCGCAAAATAAAGATTCTTTGTGATCGCTAGGTCTGGACTTACCGGACACCGACGCCTCTGTGGCAGGCTGCGCTAGGGAAGCAGCGGGGTCTAATTGTGCTAGCTAGGCCCTAAGCGCAGGATCTAATCCTTTGGCTACTGTGTCCGCACCCCAGGCCCCAGTAAAATTGTACTCACCGGTAGGTGGATTCTGAAGTGTAGGAGCGACTGAACTCGCCTGAGGAACCGTTGTTGGAACCGCGCTGGCAGACTCCGCCCCGCGGGAAGGCCTTCTTGACTGATGTCTGGGGGCCCGCCTACTCCGAGAATGTGACCTGCCGGAATCCGAACCGCAGGAGCTCAACTCTGAGGACGAAGGAGACCTCCATCTCGCCGATCTAGACCGTGTTGAACGGCTACTACGGCTATGGGCGCTGGATGCATGACGGGAACGGCGGCAACGATGAGAACCCGACCTGCGCCTTTCTCGGCGGTCGTGGGTAACTGCAGGTGATCTACGCTGGGAAGGGGAGCGTGGGGCCGGCTCCTGTCCAGGAGCGCCAACCGGCATGGTCATCTGTACATTGGCTGGTGCAATTGGAATGAGCAGCGAATGGGGGGTTGACTGTAACGGTGGCTGGGGTGTAGGGACACCACTAGAAGGCAGCTGCATTGCAGGGGCAGGAGGGGGCATGGACAGTGTTATAGGCTGCGTGACCGGAGGTGCTCCAGCCACAGCAGCATTGCCAACAGCTTCCCCTAAATGTGCCTCCACAGCAGGTACAGAGGACTGTGATATTATTACATTCTCCTCAGCAGAGGAGCGCTCGCTATGTCGGTTGCCCATATTGATTGCAGAGCGAGCAGGGAGGAGGGGCTGAGACTCGGCCGGCGGGAACAGGAGCTGCTGTTCCCGCGGCGCCAGAAGTTGTTGAGTGGTGGGCGTGGCCTGCGGACGTGCAGGCCGAAGCGCTGGAGTCCTCCGAACTCTGGAAGCCGGAGGATCCCCGGGCTGCTGCTGCCGCTGGCTCCTGGTGCGGCGAGGTACAGGGGCAGGAGAGGGACTGAGACGGGCAGGTGGGCGGGTGTTTCTGATGGGCCGCCTACCACCCGGTCGCTCTGGTGATAGTGCGCAAGTGACGGGCGGGGGAATGAATGACTGAGGCACTTGTAAGCCCGACAACATGCGGGCAAGAAAAGCCGGGCCCTCATTTTGCAAATGAGCAGCAAGCGCTGCAAAAAGCTGCTCCTCTGTGGCCATACCTGCGAGCAGAGCTGTCTGCTGGTGCCGAAGAGGAAGAGGCAGAGCCCTGCCTCGACCCCTATTTAACCCTGCGTGGCGCCTACCATTCCCAGCTACCAATCAGGGAGAAGGGGAGGATAACCTGGGACACCCAGGGGTATAATAAACGAACAACCACTTGTAGGGGAGCTACCCCCTTGTAATACTAAACTTCCATGACCCAGGCTGCTAGCTGCTGGAAACCTTAACCCCTTAGCATCCGTCTCCCCAGTCTATGCCGCCTTCAATTAACCCCCTCGGCGCCATCAATCACCCAGCTAAAGGTTACCTGTTGTCCTGCGTGTTTATTATATGGGTCAGTTTTAAGTAAAGGGAGTGACAGGTAGGCAGAGGTGCCGGCCCGGTTCTTAGCCCTCCCTTGCCCTCTCCTAGATACCAGCAGTCTCCCTACACTGACCTATAAATAACAGCAACGATATCTCCGACTCTTCATCCCCCATCCCCAATCTAGCCTTCCACTCCTCCCAACACTGCCATGCCCTGTGATATGTCACCCACGTACCGGGAGCTAATGAGGACTGGATGAGCCCCATTACGTTGTCTCCAGGAGTTCCCATAGGCAGCTCGGCAGTCCAGCCCGTCCTCCTCCGCTTCTGGAGCCAGCTGGCGAAAACGCTCCCACTGAGAACGAGAAAGAGCATCAGCAATACAGTTATCAACCCCCGGTACGTGCACAGCCACCACCCACGCATTGACGGTCAAACATTCCAAAACTAATCTCTGTAACAACCGCACCACCCGAGGTGACGAGGCTGACAACCCGTTAATTGCCTGCACCACTCCCAAGTTATCACAGTGGAAACGGACCTTCATATTCCTAAATTTTTCCCTCCACAGTAGGACTGCTGCCACTATGGGGAAAAGTTCCAGCAGCGCCAAATCCCTCACCCAGCCTCTACTCACCCAAGCGTCAGGCCACACCCCCGCACACCACTGCCCCGAACAATACACCCCATAGCCACATCCCCCCGCCGCATCAGAAAAAAGGTAAAAGTCGAATGCCTCCACAACATCCCCCATAAATATATCTCCGGCCATTGTACTGACTCAGAAACGATGCCCACACCCGTAAATCCTCCCTCAACTCCCTCCCCAACCTTATGTAATGATGAGGTGCCGTTACCCCCGCTGTCGCAGCCGCCAACCGCCTGCTAAAAATCCTCCCCATTGGCATTATACGGCAAGCAAAATTGAGCTTACCCAGGAGCGACTGCAGCTCCTTCAGCTGAAGTTTTGCTAATCGCTGAGCTCTCCCCACCTCCCTTTCCAAATCCTCCAGCTTGTCCCGGGGCAGTCTACATTCCATGCGCTCCGAATCGATCACTATACCCAGGAAGCTCAACTCCGTCGCGGGACCCACCGTTTTTTCCACCGCCAGGGGAACACCAAACGCAGCGAACAGCACCTCCAGTGAATGCAGCAATAAAGAACACACCTTTGAACCCGTGGGGCCAATACACAGAAAATCGTCTAAATAGTGAATGATAGATTCACATCCAGCCGAGTCCTTAACCGCCCACTCTAAAAACGAGCTAAACTTTTCAAAGTACGCACACGATAGCGAACAGCCCATCGGTAAACAACGATCAATGAAGAACCCCCATCCCAAGAACACCCCAACAAATGCAGGCTATCCGGATGAACCGGCAACAACCTGAACGCGGCCTCGATGTCTGTCTTCGCCATCAATGCCCCCCTCCCGAACTGTTTAATCCACTGCACTGCCGCGTCAAACGAGGTATAGACCACCGAACATAACGCTGGATCAATACCGTCGTTGACCGACGATCCCTTTGGGAAGGATAAATGATGAATGAGGCGAAATTTATTCGCCTCCTTCTTCGGAACCACCCCCAGAGGCGACAGGCGCAAATTCTCTAATGGGGGCTCCGAAAAAGGCCCATCCATCCTACCCAATCTCACCTCCTTCTCCAGCTTTTCGGCGACTACGCCTGGGTGTTCCCTAGCCGACCCCAAATTTTTTTTGATCAACACCGGCCCCGCCGGAACAAAAGGGATACGAAACCCCCAGAGGAAACCCTCCCGCAACAGTTCCGCGGCCTTTACGTCCGGGTACCTAGCGAGGAACGGTTCCATCCTTTCCAGACGAACCGGCGTCACCCCCTTTGCTAGCACCCTTGCCTCCCCTCTGCCTAACCTCCCTGAAGCACCGTGTGGCTCCATGGGGCCCCCCATAGCTGGAGCACTCGTGTTTGAACTTGCACTTAGCCCCGAACTTGCACCCCCCTTCATTAAATAGGAAACACAGTCCCTTAGCTGACGCTGCTGCAAAGGCCGACTGCCCTCCGGCTCCCGACTCACCCCGAAACGACTGAGCACCCGACTCCCCCCGAAAGGACTGGGCTGACCTAACCGGCGCCGTCACCTTCAACCACAAAGCTATATCTTTGTGGTCCCATCTAATACTCGGGCGCACCGCCTTACGCTGCCTAAATTGTTCATCGTAGCGCAGCCACGTCTGCCCCCCATACACACGATACGCTTCCCCAATGGAGTCCAGATAGCAAAACAGCGCAGAGCAGCACTCTGGCGCCTTTTCCCCTACTACGCTGGCAAATATCGCAAACGCCTGTAACCAATTAGGGAACGTGCGCGGTATTAACCGGTACCGACGCTTCTCCTCTTCCTCCTTTTTACCCTCATCCTTCCTAGCCTTATCCAGGTTAAATTTTTCCAAGGGGAGCAAGGAAAAAATCTCCACATACTCCCCTCGCCAAATTTTTTCCCTAACTTCCTGCTTCAAATGGGCCCCCAACGGCCCCTCAAAGCAAACGTATACCTCCCCCCTCGCCTTATCATCCAGCCGCACCCTATCCTCCTGCTCCGAACCACCCGCCTGCGTCTGCACTGATGCCGTGGCACTTTGCGGACCGAACACGGGCTGACCTATCCCCACCAACCCCCCAGAACTGCCCCCCAGGCCGGTAACGGAGACGACCCTCCCGCACCCCAGCCAGCCAGCAACCCCGCCAAACCCCCCAGCAACTGCCCTAACCCCCTACCCAACTCCCCTTGGGGCCCCCCTGCCGCCCCCCCAGAAGAACTAGCAATAAACTGCACTAAAGGTCCCCAGAGCGCCTCACCTGGCTGCCTGGGAGCTGTAATCCCATCAGCCGAAGATCCTGACTCCAGACGTTCCTCCCTCTGCGATGAACCCGATGAAAAACGATCCCCCGACGGTCCGCTGGCCCTGCCAGGACCAGGGACGTGACATCCGCGGTCTTCACTCGACGCCCCAGAGAAGGCGGAGCCTGGAGGGTCTTGCTGCAACCTCGCCGAGGGCCTGCTACTCTGGTCCGCAGCCGCACCGTGGTCCCCAGACACTTGCTCATGCCGAGGGGCCTCATCCACAATCATCTCCTGGACAAGGCCCGCCGTACCTGGTCCTGAACACTGGAGGGCGCTGGTACGAAGCTGGACAGACCTTCCAAGGCCTGCTCGAGGGCTCCGCCTGCTGGCCGGATTCCTCCCACGCCTGGGCCCACAAGCAGAAGCTATACCTGCGGCCTGCCGACGTGAAGGGTCCTTTGCAGGGCTCCGTTTGCGGCGCTGAGCCCGAGGGGAGGACAACTGTGGACTGAGGCGCTCCGGCGGCCGGACCCGCCGAGGCCGTGACAATGAAGGCTGAGGCGAAACGGGTGCCTCAGCCGCCCCTCTCAGCAGCTGCTGGACCTGCTCCTGAAGCCAGCCCGGTCCTCTACTCGCCGCCGCCGTCCTTAGCTCCGCAATCATGGCGTCCACCTCCATCTCGGTGCACGCGTCAGGTCAGTTTCATCTGTACCCCAAAATGGCCACCCTTCTCCTCCAGCCCTGGCTACTTAACCCCTCCAGTTCCACCCCCCAACTTAAACTAGCCAATCCCAATCCCCCCGGGGCTCGCTAAACCAAACCCCCCGTCATGGTAGCCTCCCCCCAGGCTACGCCCCCAGTCCGGCTATTTCTTCGCCTCCAAACCCTAGAACCAAAGGGATTAAATCGTGATTATGATTTAAATAGTTTTTTGTAAGCCACAATGTACAGTGACCCTTTCAACATGTTCCCTCTTTCTTTCTTCCACAGAGAACTTGACTCCAATCCATGTCATTTAGTGCTTGATCAGGGCATAAGTTTACCACGCAAAAATGCAGTACCGCTGCATTCAGTTTTTTACCTCATTATATAAGGTTTAGCAAAATGTGGCACTGTAAAGCATGGTGCACCGAGAATTAATTATGTACTTTTTCTCCTTTTTTCTTCTGAATTAGTTTGTTACAGTTTCTAGCATCTAGTATGTAATATTTTACCATAATAATATGATGAACAACAGAATGTAGCACTGCTAAGCATGGTGCCCTATCAAGCAATGATAGTTATCTGTTCATTCACTTGTTCAATCACTATCTCTGCATTGTTGTGTCCTCTGTTTACAATGTTGTCATGGTAACCTGATGTCATTTCCTCCGCGGGCTATTTAAATTGTTTGTAACTTGTATACACTATGTTTGACAAAGGCTCACAGTAGCCGAAACGCGTCACTTACCACTTGTATGTGACCATTAAATCCATTTGAAATTACTACTAGAGCGAGTGCTGGTCCTTACTATACAATTATCTGTGGATCTTCTTCCCGGGACGCGCGCACCGCATCGCTGAGAGCAGAAGTGCCGCTTGTATCTTCTCTTGCTTGCTGGAAGATATGATTAATCCAAAAATATGCTGTTGTGAAAATTAGAATACTGCTCAGCGTATTTTTGCAATCCCAGAAAAAACAAGCCTTCCTACCTGTTTTTGATGGTATAGCCACTTAAACTTCGAGAGTTCCCTTTGGGCCAGCTGTTTTAACACTGGGGGAAGAAGATGCCACCGATGGTGTTAAGCCATTTATGGTCATTGTTTCTTTGCCACTATAATGCAGGGTCAGGTCAGTTCAGCATTTGCAACTCACCAACGGACATGGGACATCAAATCTTTTAAGGAGTTTTGTCTTGGTTAGATTGACAATGCACCTTTCTGTCCAATCAACCTTCTGTGCTAGTACCGAATGTCCTTAGCATCACTGCACCTGCCCTATCTGGTCCAGGAATTCATAAGCAGGATCCCGCCCAGTATTCCAGTGTGGCTACAATCAGTATTGCTCAAACATTTGATATCTTTCTTCCTGAATAACATTGTTATAATATAAACTCTTACCAACTGTGCAAATTCATTGAGTTGCAAGCTCTTTTTAACTGCAAATCAAAATGGCAGCCTCCAGCAAAACAAGATGGTAGCCCCCATGAAAATTTCAATAGATGGAAAACTCAGCTTGTCACAATGGAACCCTCCTCCAGAAAATCAATATGGCAGCCCCCATGAAAATTTCAATAGACGGAACACTCAGTGTGTCACAATGGAACCCTTTAGCAGACATGGATGATGATATCACAATGGGCCATTGCTGTTTTTCTCCCTGACGGCAGCCATTTTACTTCATTCTTTAGTCAGGTTTGGATGTGTGCATATCAACAGGTGAGGAGAATTTTATATGACTCAGCATATCATGTCTGCTTGCTTAAAGATATGATTAATCAAAAAATATGCTGTTGTGAAAATTGGAATACTGCTCAGCGTATTTTTGCAATCCCAGAAAAAACAAGCCTTCCTACCTGTTTTTGATGGTATAGCCACTTAAACTTCGAGAGTTCCCTTTGGGCCAGCTGTTTTAACACTGGGGGAAGAAGATGCCACCGATGGTGTTAATCCTTTTATGGTCATTGTTTCTTTGCCACTATAATGCAGGGTCAGGTCTTCATGGTTGGAAGTCAGGCCAAAAGTTAATGGAGCTTTCCTAATCCATGAAGATCACAGTCCATTGACAAAATTTCAATTTAATTCCATCTTTAAGAAATGCTTGAAGGCAATTAAGATGGATCATTTACATTTATCCTCTCATTCATTCCGTATAGGGGCTGCCACTGAGGCTGCAAATTTTGGCCTTGAGGATGCAGTCATAAAAAGAATTGGTAGATGGGCTTCTAACAGGTTTAGACTATATGTTAGACCACAGTTATTATCGTTCTAAAAATATCTTGTTTTACAGGTTCCCGTATGGTTATTTTGTTAGTGGGACATTCTTTTATTTATTGGGCTCGGAAGAGAGCTTTGAAGAGACAGTACACGGAAAATCTCTCATTTGATGTTAATAAATGTTTAGTTTTATGGTTTGGTGTACGGGGTTTACAGTGGAACGACTTACTCACGGTAATGCAGAAGTTATGTTCAAAGTGGCCTTTGCCTAACATTATTGTCTTTCATCTAGGTGGCAATGATGTTGGGAGAGCCAAGACAGTAGATTTGTTATCAAGAATGAAGCAGGACTTAGCCTTAATTAAAGGCATATTTCCCGAGGCATTCTTGATTTTCTCCGAAATTGTTCAAAGGATGGTTTGGGCTGGTACTGAACAACGGAAATTGGAAAAAATAAGAATAAGAGTTAACAGAGCTATAAGTAAATTCATGCCGTCAATTGGGGGTCAGAGCTACCGCCACATTGATTTGGAAGGTTTCGTCCCAGGGTTGTTCAGATCTGATAATGTACACCTATCAGATATTGGTCTGGACATTTTCAATCTAGGGCTGCAAAGCAGTATAGAAGTTGGTCTGTGTTGCTTGTTTGGGGGGGAAGGGGGCATGCCTGTTAGGCCTTGGCTTGTGGGGTGATAGGTCACCCAGCTCTTGCTGGGTGAACTTAATGGTCCATAAGTTAATGAGATTTAAGTATTTATTCAATTATTTATATTTTATGGTTGGATTATTTTATTGATATTTATTAATTCAGTATTTTGATAAATTGGTATGATATCTTGGTAAACCCCAAATAAAGCAACACGGCCTATTTATTCCACACTGAATTGTCTTGTGTTTTAATTATTTATTAGGTAAGGTTATACGGTTTTTAAGAAATGTGTCCTCTGCCACCCATGAAGGGGCCCCCCCAGAGCGTATAGCTTGGGGGACACATGGTGGCAGGGGCACTGGTTTTTATTTGAGTCAATTTTATGGGTTTTGGTTATGATTTTGGTTTTGTAGGATTTCTCTCCTCCTCCCCCCCTTTTTTCTCTTTTAATTCAAATATAGGTTTTTCTGACAGGAATCCGGCTTTGTCTGGTTCCCCTAGTGATCTGCCTGTGTAGTGTCCCACTAGATAGGCGTGGGCACTGCACAAGGGTCAATTGGGTGACGTGTTGCTCCTGCTCACAATGGACAGAAATGTTATATTTAACTATGCATTTAATGTATTTTCTAATGTGTTTTATATGCAATGTTCCCCTGTGTTAATGCTTAGCAGGCCTAGTTGGGTGTAGTTAGACATCCCAGACACTAGAGGGAGATAGGGAGCCCCTAGTATAAATGTCCAGGCCCAGACAGGGAGGAGGGAGTTCATAGTCAGGAGTCTGTGGAGACAGAAGTGAGAAGGCACCAGCCAGAGATATGCTGAGGGCCTCCTCCTGACATGCAGCTTGATAGCCCTAGCTGCTAGCTATGACCAGGAGGCTAGTGAAGAACCCTAGCCTGCCTGTACTCCAAATGAGCCTCAGTTAGCTCAGAAGTCACCCCAGTAGTAGGACGGGACCTCCTGGGAGAAAACCTGCAGTTACCCTCAAGTCAAGCAGAGACAGTGCCACCAGCTAAGATAAGTAAGCTAATGGGCAGAGGAACTATAAAGTAAGAGCAAGAGTCAATACGGGAGGAAGATATAATTACCAAGGATTAAAGCCAGCATTTAGGCATCCGGGCCTTGGGATAGAAACCAGACAGGAGTTCTAAAGAACAGCGTACACTATTTCTGAGGAAAGGTACAACCTGATTCTGAGTGTGTTGTGGATTACCCTCTGAGTATCTTGCACAGAATTATACCTGCCAGTATTTGTATTGAAGCCGGCTTGTGAAGCACTTGTGATAAAAGGGACTGCATTACCATCTTGATGTACAAAGTTGGACTGTTTAAGTAAAGCAACGTTTGGATCACTATACCACCTGTGTACCTCACTTATTGCTGCTGAAACCGGTGTGCCACCGTTACAGGCACTGGCGTCACGAATCCTAAAAGGGACCTTGCTTCAGGCACTCTAAACACCTGCAACATCCAGGGCACCTCACACAACATCAGACCAGGTCTCTACATACAGAGTCTGCCCCAGAGGAACTTGTGTCTACCTCTCCTTCACTGCCGCATGCCTGCCCAGGGTTCTCCTCCAAATAGTGAGTAACCCTCGATTGCCCATAACCGTGTCCTCACTTCGCAATACCCTGCAGGTCTGGCGTGCTGCACCTGGTAACGGGACGCTTTGAACAGCTGTCAGGATTGGCCAGCTGTTTTCTGAAGCGGGAAATGCTGGACAGCTGATTGGCAGCTGTCATTTTAAGCAGAAACCCATGTAAATAAAAGTGACAGCACACAGGTGCCCAGCTGTCAGTTCCAGTGGAGAACCCTTCAAGGAGCAGCGCCCCGCCCTCCCTCCCTATTTAATGTCGTGTTGGATATTTTGGGGGTGATCGGTCACCCAGCTCTTGCTGGGTGGACTTAATGGTCCATAAGTTAATGAGATTTAAGTATTTATTCAATTATTTATATTTTATGGTTTGATTATTTTATTGATATTTATTAATTCAGTATTTTGATAAATTGGTATGATATCTTGGTAAACCCCAAATAAAGCAACACGGCCTATTTATTCCACACTGAATTGTCTCGTGTTTTAATTATTTATTAGGTAAGGTTATACGGTTTTTAAAAAATGTGTCCTCTGCCACCCATGCAGGGTCAGGTCAGTTCAGCATTTGCAACTCACCAACGGACATGGGGCATCAAATCTTTTAAGGAGTTTTGTCTAGGTTAGATTGACAATGCACCTTTCTGTCCAATCAACCTTCTGTGCTAGTACCGAATGTCCTTAGCATCACTGCACCTGCCCTATCTGGTCCAGGAATTCATAAGCAGGATCCCGCCCAGTATTCCAGTGTGGCTGCAATCAGTATTGCTCAAACATTTGATATCTTTCTTCCTGAATAACATTGTTATAATATAAACTCTTACCAACTGTGCAAATTCATTGAGTTGCAAGCTCTTTTTAACTGCAAATCAAAATGGCAGCCTCCAGCAAAACAAGATGGTAGCCCCCATGAAAATTTCAATAGATGGATAACTCAGCGTGTCAAAATGGAACCCTCCTCCAGAAAATCAATATGGCAGCCCCCATGAAAATTTCAATAGACGGAACACACAGCGTAACACAATGGAGGCCTCCGCGAGAAAATCAACATAGCAGCCTCCATGAAAATTTAATTAGACGGAAAACTCAGTGTGTCACAATGGAACCCTTTAGCAGACATGGATGATGATATCACAATGGGCCATTGCTGTTTTTCTCCCTGACGGCAGCCATTTTACTTCATTCTTTAGTCAGGTTTGGATGTGTGCATATCAACAGGTGAGGATAATTTTATATGACTCAGCATATCATGTCTGCTTGCTGGAAGATATGATTAATCCAAAAATATGCTGTTGTGAAAATTGGAATACTGTTCAGCGTATTTTTGCAATCCCAGAAAAAACAAGCCTTCCTACCTGTTTTTGATGGTATAGCCACTTAAACTTCGAGAGTTCCCTTTGGGCCAGCTGTTTTAACACTGGGGGAAGAAGATGCCACCGATGGTGTTAAGCCTTTTATGGTCATTGTTTCTTTGCCACTATAATGCAGGGTCAGGTCAGTTCAGCATTTGCAACTCACCAACGGACATGGGACATCAAATCTTTTAAGGAGTTTTGTCTAGGTTAGATTGACAATGCACCTTTCTGTCCAATCAACCTTCTGTGCTAGTACTGAATGTCCTTAGCATCACTGCACCTGCCCTATCTGGTCCAGGAATTCATAAGCAGGATCCCGCCCAGTATTCCAGTGTGGCTACAATCAGTATTGCTCAAACATTTGATATCTTTCTTCCTGAATAACATTGTTATAATATAAACTCTTACCAACTGTGCAAATTCATTGAGTTGCAAGCTCTTTTTAACTGCAAATCAAAATGGCAGCCTCCAGCAAAACAAGATGGTAGCCCCCATGAAAATTTCAATAGATGGAAAACTCAGCGTGTCACAATGGAACCCTCCTCCAGAAAATCAATATGGCAGCCCCCATGAAAATTTCAATAGACGGAACACACAGCGTAACACAATGGAACCCTCCTCGAGAAAATCAACATGGCAGCCTCCATGAAAATTTAAATAGACGGAACACTCAGTGTGTCACAATGGAACCCTTTAGCAGACATGGATGATGATATCACAATGGGCCATTGCTGTTTTTCTCCCTGACGGCAGCCATTTTACTTCATTCTTTAGTCAGGTTTGGATGTGTGCATATCAACAGGTGAGGATAATTTTATATGACTCAGCATATCATGTCTGCTTGCTGGAAGATATGATTAATCAAAAATATGCTGTTGTGAAAATTGGAATACTGTTCAGCGTATTTTTGCAATCCCAGAAAAAACAAGCCTTCCTACCTGTTTTTGATGGTATAGCCACTTAAACTTCGAGAGTTCCCTTTGGGCCAGCTGTTTTAACACTGGGGGAAGAAGATGCCACCGATGGTGTTAAGCCTTTTATGGTCATTGTTTCTTTGCCACTATAATGCAGGGTCAGGTCAGTTCAGCATTTGCAACTCACCAACGGACATGGGACATCAAATCTTTTAAGGAGTTTTGTCTAGGTTAGATTGACAATGCACCTTTCTGTCAATCAACCTTCTGTGCTAGTACCGAATGTCCTTAGCATCACTGCACCTGCCCTATCTGGTCCAGGAATTCATAAGCAGGATCCCGCCCAGTATTCCAGTGTGGCTACAATCAGTATTGCTCAAACATTTGATATCTTTCTTCCTGAATAACATTGTTATAATATAAATTCTTACCAACTGTGCAAATTCATTGAGTTGCAAGCTCTTTTTAACTGCAAATCAAAATGGCAGCCTCCAGCAAAACAAGATGGTAGCCCCCATGAAAATTTCAATAGATGGAAAACTCAGCGTGTCACAATGGAACCCTCCTCCAGAAAATCAATATGGCAGCCCCCATGAAAATTTCAATAGACGGAACACACAGCGTAACACAATGGAACCCTCCTCGAGAAAATCAACATGGCAACCTCCATGAAAATTTAAATAGACGGAACACTCAGTGTGTCACAATAGAACCCTTTAGCAGACATGGATGATGATATCACAATGGGCCATTGCTGTTTTTCTCCCTGACGGCAGCCATTTTACTTAATTCTTTAGTCAGGTTTGGATGTGTGCATATCAACAGGTGAGGATAATTTTATATGACTCAGCATATCATGTCTGCTTGCTGGAAGATATGATTAATCCAAAAATATGCTGTTGTGAAAATTAGAATACTGCTCAGCGTATTTTTGCAATCCCAGAAAAAACAAGCCTTCCTACCTGTTTTTGATGGTATAGCCACTTAAACTTCGAGAGTTCCCATTGGCCAGCTGTTTTAACACTGAGGGAAGAAGATGCCACTGATGGTGTTAAGCCTTTTATGGTCATTGTTTCTTTGCCACTATAATGCAGGGTCAGGTCAGTTCAGCATTTGCAACTCACCAACGGACATGGGACATCAAATCTTTTAAGGAGTTTTGTCTAGGTTAGATTGACAATGCACCTTTCTGTCCAATCAACCTTCTGTGCTAGTACCGAATGTCCTTAGCATCACTGCACCTGCCCTATCTGGTCCAGGAATTCATAAGCAGGATCCCGCCCAGTATTCCAGTGTGGCTACAATCAGTATTGCTCAAACATTTGATATCTTTCTTCCTGAATAACATTGTTATAATATAAATTCTTACCAACTGTGCAAATTCATTGAGTTGCAAGCTCTTTTTAACTGCAAATCAAAATGGCAGCCTCCAGCAAAACAAGATGGTAGCCCCCATGAAAATTTCAATAGATGGAAAACTCAGCGTGTCACAATGGAACCCTCCTCCAGAAAATCAATATGGCAGCCCCCATGAAAATTTCAATAGATGGAACACACAGCGTAACACAATGGAACCCTCCTCGAGAAAATCAATATGGCAGCCTCCATGAAAATTTAAATAGACGGAACACTCAGTGTGTCACAAATTCGCGATATTTCGCGAATTTGAATATGACACCTGCCGCTCATCACTAGTGTGCATATCAACAGGTGAGGATAATTTTATATGACTCAGCATATCATGTCTGCTTGCTGGAAGATATGATTATTCAAAAAATATGCTGTTGTGAAAATTGGAATACTGTTCAGCGTATTTTTGCAATCCCAGAAAAAACAAGCCTTCCTACCTGTTTTTTTTTTTATCAGATATTTTTTATTGAAGATTTTCAGTTTTAAACACAGACAAGACACTGTCCACCCAATTCCCCCCTCCCCCCAACATAACCCCTTGAGACAAGAGCATAAAACTAATTTTGTATCGCATGGTCTGACACTTCAGTACATTACAATAATGTTACACATTTAAATAGTTCAGAACAGTATAGCATAGTTTCGGCAATATGGCATATTCTACAAGATCACTTATTCAAGTTCCCCTGTTATGTGACCCCTTCATCCTGGAGCATTCAATTTCCTAAACTACCCTTTCAATATCCCATTCCCATTATATTATTTCTCCTCTCACACCTCTCCTTCCTACATACCTCTCATACATTCCTCATTCAATCCCACATTCACTCCCTTATGTTTGTAAATTATAATGTTGAATCCAAGGTGACTATATCTTTTCAAATTTTTTCACACAATTCCTCTTTTGGTATACATAGTTTTCTAGGCTAATCAGTACATGCACTTTTTTTACCCATTCATCCACTGTTGGTGGTTGAACATCTATCCAGTGGAAAGCAATTACCTTCCTAGCTTGATAAAGGATTCTTACTATAGCTAGTCTCCTTTCAGGCACCAATCCTGGTACCTCCACGCACCCCAAAACACACGTCGCAATATCCATACTAAGTTCAACATCTAAAACCATTTTTACAGTCCCCACTACCCCACTCCAGTACCTTCTTAGCCTAGGACAGTTCCACATCAGATGGATAAGATCAGCATTCGTCACACCACACCTCGGGCAGCAGACATCTGCTCTGTACCCCATTCTTTTCAATAGGACAGGTGTTTTGTATACTCTGTGCAGCAATAGGAGTTGCGATACCCTTTGAGCTTCGCTCACCGCTACTTGTGTGAACTCCTCCAATACAGAATCCCATTGCTCCTCAGTCAAATCAGGAACATCCTTCCACCATTTATCATAAAGCAGGAATTCCTGTCTTTTAAATTGCGCTTCCATAAGACATGCATAGTTAAGGGATATTACTCCCGCTGTACCTCCCCCAGATTTTACCAAGTCTACTATTGAATTTTTCTTTGCAGGACGTACTGCCTCTACCTGTTCTTGAGCGCGTAGAGCGTGCCTAAGTTGCAAATAAAGATAAAATTGGGATTTCTGCAATCCAAATTCTTGCTGTAACCCTGAAAATTCCTTAAGGACATCATTGTCAAAGAGTTGACACATATATTTAAGCCCAGAATCAGCCCATACCTTGATCCCTTTAACTTTATTCACTTCTGCGTACATATAATTTGGCCAGAGAGGAGTGATATCAGAGTAGCCCTGTATCCCTATTATTTCCCTGACCTTCCACCACGTTTTATGAATGGCGCACAATATCCGGTAATTTCCACCTAACGCATGGAAAGTACCCTCCTCCAGAGCAGATCTCAAATTTTTACATCCTACCAACGACTGAATAATTCTACTAGCAGTTCCCAAGCCATCCGTCGATTCCCATCCCCTCATATGCTGCATTTGTGCCGCCAGGTAATACATCCACGGATCCGGAACCCCTAGGCCTCCATTAGTCTTTGGCCTACATAGAGTTGCCAGCTTGATGCGAGGTGTTCCCTTCTTCCATATAAGGTCCCTGAAAATAGCATTAATTACATAAAAGATCCTCAGGGGAAGCCATACTGGAGAGTTGTGCAGCACATAGAGAAGCTGTGGCATCAGTATCATTTTAACTAGATTTGCTCTACCTATAATGGATAACTGCAGTTTTGTCCAGGCATTCACCTTCTGTCTAAACTTCTGGAGAAGAGGGGAGATGTTCAGCTTTTCAAAATCTAGATCATTGCAAGAGATCTGAATGCCCAGATATTTGAAAGAGTGTAGAACCTGTAGGCCCTCTTCCCGAGAGTCCCCGACATCTATGCCCTCCTTCAGTGGCATCAGCACGGACTTAGTCCAGTTAATACATAAACCTGACATTTTCCCAAATCCATTAATAACTTTTTTCCAATCATCCATAAATAACAACAAATCATCTGCATATAATGCCACTTTCTCCTCTAAGGAGCCATACTTAATGCCTCTAATCCCTCTAGAAGATCTGATAGCTTCAGCTAGAGGTTCGATTGCAATCGCAAATAGCAGAGGCGATAAGGGGCAACCGTGCCTCGTCCCCCTATATAATGTGAAGCTATCTGATAAATTGCCATTTACCCTAATCCTAGCCGATGGCTTGTCATATAAAAGCTGAATCCACCCTATGAAAGATTGGCCAAATTCCTACCTGTTTTTGATGGTATAGACATTTAAACTTCGAGAGTTCCCTTTGGGCCAGCTGTTTTAACACTGGGGGAAGAAGATGCCACTGACGGTGTTAAGCCTTTTATGGTCATTGTTTCTTTGCCACTATAATGCAGGGTCAGGTCAGTTCAGCATTTGCAACTCACCAACGGACATGGGACATCAAATCTTTTAAGGAGTTTTGTCTAGGTTAGATTGACAACGCACCTTTCTGTCCAATCAACCTTCTGTGCTAGTACCGAATGTCCTTAGCATCACTGCACCTGCCTTATCTGGTCCAGGAATTCATAAGCAGGATCCCGCCCAGTATTCCAGTGTGGCTACAATCAGTATTGCTAAAACATTTGATATCTTTCTTCCTGAATAACATTGTTATAATATAAACTCTTACCAACTGTGCAAATTCATTGAGTTGCAAACTCTTTTTAACTGCAAATCAAAATGGCAGCCTCCAGCAAAACAAGATGATAGCCCCCATGAAAATTTCAATAGATGGAAAACTCAGCGTGTCACAATGGAACCCTTCTCCAGAAAATCAATATGGCAGCCTCCATGAAAATTTAAATAGACGGAACACTCAGTGTGTCACAATGGAACCCTTTAGCAGACATGGATGATGATATCACAATGGGCCATTGCTGTTTTTCTCCCTGACGGCAGCCATTTTATTTCATTCTTTAGTCAGGTTTGGATGTGTGCATATCAACAGGTGAGGATAATTTTATATGACTCAGCATATCATGTCTGCTTGCTGGAAGATATGATTAATCAAAAAATATGCTGTTGTGAAAATTGGAATACTGTTCAGCGTATTTTTGCAATCCCAGAAAAAACAAGCCTTCCTACATGTTTTTGATGGTATAGCCACTTAAACTTCGAGAGTTCCCTTTGGACCAGCTGTTTTAACACTGGGGGAAGAAGATGCCACCGATGGTGTTAAGCCTTTTATGGTCATTGTTTCTTTGCCACTATAATGCAGGGTCAGGTCAGTTCAGCATTTGCAACTCACCAACGGACATGGGACATCAAATCTTTTAAGGAGTTTTGTCTAGGTTAGTTTGACAATGCACCTTTCTGTCCAATCAACCTTCTGTGCTAGTACCAAATGTCCTTAGCATCACTGCACCTGCCCTATCTGGTCCAGGAATTCATAAGCAGGATCCCGCCCAGTATTCCAGTGTGGCTACAATTAGTATTGCTCAAACATTTAAACTCTTTCTTCCTGAATAACATTGTTATAATATAAATTCTTACCAACTGTGCAAATTCATTGAGTTGCAAGCTCTTTTTAACTGCAAATCAAAATGGCAGCCTCCAGCAAAACAAGATGGTAGCCCCCATGAAAATCCCCATGAAAATTTCAATAGACGGAACACTCAACGTAACACAATGGAACCCTCCTCGAGAAAATCAACATGGCAGCCTCCATGAAAATTTTAATAGACGGAACACTCAGTGTGTCACAATGGAACCCTTTAGCAGACATGGATGATGATATCACAATGGGCCATTGCTGTTTTTCTCCCTGACGGCAGCCATTTTACTTCATTCTTTAGTCAGGTTTGGATGTGTGCATATCAACAGGTGAGGATAATTTTATATGACTCAGCATATCATGTCTGCTTGCTGGATGATATGATTAATCAAAAAATATGCTGTTGTGAAAATTGGAATACTGCTCAGCGTATTTTTGCAATCCCAGAAAAAACAAGCCTTCCTACCTGTTTTTGATGGTATAGCCATTTAAACTTCGAGAGTTCCCTTTGGGCCAGCTGTTTTAACACTGGGGGAAGAAGATGCCACCGATGGTGTTAAGCCTTTTATGGTCATTGTTTCTTTGCCACTATAATGCAGGGTCAGGTCAGTTCAGCATCTGCAACTCACCAACGGACATGGGACATCAAATCTTTTAAGGAGTTTTGTCTAGGTTAGATTGACAATGCACCTTTCTGTCCAATCAACCTTCTGTGCTAGTACCAAATGTCCTTAGCATCACTGCACCTGCCGTATCTGGTCCAGGAATTCATAAGCAGGATCCCGCCCAGTATTCCAGTGTGGCTACAATCAGTATTGCTCAAACATTTGATATCTTTCTTCCTGAATAACATTGTTATAATATAAACTCTTACCAACTGTGCAAATTCATTGAGTTGCAAGCTCTTTTTAACTGCAAATCAAAATGGCAGCCTCCAGCAAAACAAGATGGTAGCCCCATGAAAATTTCAATAGATGGAAAACTCAGCGTGTCACAATGGAACCCTCCTCCAGAAAATCAATATGGCAGCCCCCATGAAAATTTCAATAGACGGAACACACAGCGTAACACAATGGAACCCTCCTCGAGAAAATCAACATGGCAGCCTCCATGAAAATTTAAATAGACGGAACACTCAGTGTGTCACAATGGAACCCTTTAGCAGACATGGATGATGATATCACAATGGGCCATTGCTGTTTTTCTCCCTGACGGCAGCCATTTTACTTCATTCTTTAGTCAGGTTTGGATGTGTGCATATCAACAGGTGAGGATAATTTTATATGACTCAGCATATCATGTCTGCTTGCTGGAAGATATGATTAATCAAAAATATGCTGTTGTGAAAATTGGAATACTGTTCAGCGTATTTTTGCAATCCCAGAAAAAACAAGCCTTCCTACCTGTTTTTGATGGTATAGCCACTTAAACTTCGAGAGTTCCCTTTGGGCCAGCTGTTTTAACACTGGGGGAAGAAGATGCCACCGATGGTGTTAATCCTTTTATGGTCATTGTTTCTTTGCCACTATAATGCAGGGTCAGGTCAGTTCAGCATTTGCAACTCACCAACGGACATGGGACATCAAATCTTTTAAGGAGTTTTGTCTAGGTTAGATTGACAATGCACCTTTCTGTCCAATCAACCTTCTGTGCTAGTACCGAATGTCCTTAGCATCACTGCACCTGCCCTATCTGGTCCAGGAATTCATAAGCAGGATCCCGCCCAGTATTCCAGTGTGGCTACAATCAGTATTGCTCAAACATTTGATATCTTTCTTCCTGAATAACATTGTTATAATATAAACTCTTACCAACTGTGCAAATTCATTGAGTTGCAAGCTCTTTTTAACTGCAAATCAAAATGGCAGCCTCGGGGGCGGAGCTAGCGCCGGTCTGAGATGGCCGCTTGATTCTGAGCTCTGAGCCACAGACCGTTCAATGCACCAGCTATCATTAGCGAATCGCCTGAAAAATTGTTAAAATCGGGAACCCTAAAGCCGGGGAGCACCCCAGCACCAATAAAAGTCAAGCCGCAGGGGGAGATATGGACAAGTTCCTGAAGAAAGCGGCCGCTTCATATGTGGCTCGCGATTCCAAAATGGCGCCCGCTCAGCCTCAGAAAGCCAGATCGGAGGACGAGAGCGATTATGAAGAACCGCAAGGTAAGGGGGCCCTCCCGATTACCATATGCGCCATATAGGGGATAGAGTTGAAGCTTTAGAGAACCAACAGGCCCAGATACTAGATCACCAGAGGGCCACCTCCAACTCACTCCAGAAATGTGGGTCCTACCTGAACCAACTTCAGAACGCCCTAGAAGATCAAGAAAATAGGGGTCGCCGAAACAATTTGCGCATAAGAGGGATCCCTGAGACCGTGCTTCCTGGTGACATCCCTGCTGCAGTTGTCTCCCTATGCTCCTCACTCCTGGCCCCTGAATTCGCCCTAGAAATTGTTTTGGAAAGGGCACACAGAGCACTGCGACCCAAACCTAAAGCGGAAGAACCCCCAAGGGATATAATTTGCAAGTTTCTCAACTTTAAAGTTAAATCTGCAGTTCAAGAAGCTGCTAGAAACAGACAAGACATCCTATTTGAAGGTGTCCATATCTCAATCTATCAAGATTTAGCCCCCTCCACCTTGAGGAAACGTAAATCTCTCAAGCCCCTGACGGAATGGCTAAGGGCGAACAGGATCCTTTACAAATGGAACTTTCCCTTTGGACTTTCCTTTTTACAAGGAGAACGCCGCATGAATATCACCACCTTTACTGATTTAGAGGCGGTATATGACCATCTACAAATTCCTCCCATGCAGATCGAAAACTGGGACTTATTCCAAGATCTTAGTGATCTACCTGAAGTCCCGACGGTTGAGGCCTTCACCTTACAGCACACTCCAAAGGCCCACAAAGTGGGAAAGAGGAATCGGCAACTAACACCCAAGAGACTATCTCAAGATTAATCTCTGGAACCTTCTTGCAACAAGTCTCCCACACAGAGGCGATATCTTTCTTTTCCTGGACTTGCCTGGGTCTATCCAGATAATCTGCTTCTTCCTTATAAAGGGACTTTAGCTAAAATTTGCTTAGTTAGCTTTATTTACTGCTAGTGGATCCAGGTCTAAGTCCAGCATAATTGGATACTACCTCTGTACCTAATATTCCATGCTTCTTTTGTCTGATTTCCTCTCCCTCCTTCTTACCTCTTCCCTTCTCAAATTTTTCCCTTACAATATTTTTCTCATATTGCCATTCAATCCTCTCTAACTGTCTGATGAGGGCCTAACCAGCTCCTCCTTTTTATTGAAATCCTGATGTTAGCTTAAATTAACATAAGATAATTTTCAGATTGCAATTTTACGTGCAGAACGGTATGTTAACCGGTCTTTGACCAACTTTTCCCCCATGCTTTACACTAGTGGGTCACCCCACAAACCAGGTTATTTTTTGGTTTTCTGTTTTGTTCTCATTTTTTCCCTTCTCCCTTTGTTTAGTTCTAGGTACTTGACACACAATTATTTGACTCTCCTGAGGGACATACAGGACCCGAGGGACCCGGCTTCTCTCCTGGACGGGGTAGACGCACCCAAAACCGTGAGTGTCCTCTCCTGGGGGACTAGCGCACCTTGCACCCTTCCAGCCACAATAACCCTTGTTCATGGCTGATATCCATATACCTTCTTACAACGTAAAGGGCTTCAATTCACCCTCCAAAAGAAGCCAGATATTCACTATCCTGCGCAAGGAGGGCTCGGATGTGCTGCTTCTCCAGGAGACGCATTTCAGGTTCAACCATTATCCTAACATGGAATTTTCTCACTACCCACTCTGGTACCACTGTGGGGGGGGCTCTGCCTCGTCCGGGGGAGTAAGTATAGGATTCAAGAGGAAAGTCCCTTTCAAATACATTGACCATATACAAGACCCAGAGGGTAGATTTATTATGGTCAAAGGGAATATAGGGGTCCAGATATATACCTTTATAAACTTATATGCCCCTAACTCCAAGCAGGCTAGTTGGCTTTCCTCCATATTCCCAATGATTACGTCTTTTAAGGAAGGTATTGTAGTAATGGGCGGGGATCTTAATATAGCCCTTAACCCCCAAATAGATTCATCATCACGCAAAACTTCCCACTCAAAACGTTCTCTAAAGTTCATTAGAAACATTCTCTGGGATCTCCATTTAATCTCCATTTAATTGACGTTTGGCGAACTCAATACCCTAGCACTCTAGACTATACATTTTATTCCCATGTACACAATAATTATCACCGCAAAATTGGATCTATACATCTGTCTGACCATGCCCCAATTTTCCTAAAGGTATCCTCCCCTACACGTAAAACTAAAAGCTTTAATTGGAGACTAAATGAATTTATCCTAGGGAACCCAGACTCTATAAAAAAAATTGCTTCACTACTGGAAGAATACTTTAACCTAAACTCCCTACCAGAGCTTTCACCCCAAACCATTTGGGATGCACACAAACCCTTTATTAGGGGTGAGTTCATTAGCCTAGGCTCGTACTTAAAAAAAACTAGGGAAAGTAACATTAGCAATCTTCTCTCCAAGATAAATAAGTTAGAATCCATCCATAAAAGTACCCTCTCTGAAACCCAACTTCAAGAGCTCTCCAAAGCAAGAGCTGAATTAAAAGCTCTATTGCTCAACAATTCAGCTAAATACTACCTCAATTCCCAATACAAGTTCTTTGCACACGGGGATAAAGCCACCAAATTCCTCATGAACAGAATAAAAACTAGAAGAGCAGACAACTACATTCATCAACTGTCTTCTCCTAATGGTGACCCAGTATTTGCCTCATTTAAGATTGCCAAACAATTTAGGGACTTTTACGAAGCCTTATATAACCTCCCTTCCACCATAACTCCAACATATCACTCTACATTAGTGGAAGCGTTTCTTAAATCAACAGCCTGCCCGACTTTATCAGTGGGCCAAAAACAAACACTTGAAGTTCCATTTACCTTGGATGAAATTTCTATAGCCCTGGCCCAAATGCCTCAGGGGAAAAGCCCGGGTCCAGATGGACTTCCTGCATTCTATTACAAAGCATTCAAAACACAACTCCTACCACATCTATTGACAGTGTGCAATCAGTCCTTGCAGGGTATCCCTTTATCCAAGGATATGACGTCTGCTCATATAGCCTTGATTCCTAAAGAGGGGAAGGACTCTAAGCTATGTGCAAATTATAGGCCAATTTCTCTTCTGAATATTGACCTTAAAATTTTTGCGAAACTTCTGGCCAATCGTTTGGCAGTCCTTCTCCCTCAGCTGGTACATATGGATCAGGTAGGCTTCGTGCGTAATAGGGAAGGTAGAGATAACACTACTAGAGTCATCAATGCTCTCTGTTATGCTAGACATACCTCCACTCCTCTCGTACTCCTCAGCACTGACGCTGAAAAAGCGTTTGACCGCATAAACTGGAATTATCTACGACATGTTCTAGTGTTCTTTGGCCTGCCTGATCCATATGTCAAGGCCGTATTTGCTATGTATAACCAGGCCACTGCCCGAGTAATGGTCAATGGTGACCTATCCTCTCCCTTCCGAATCCAAAACGGAACTCGTCAAGGCTGTCCCCTGTCTCCCCTGTTATTCATCCTGGCCATGGAACCCCTTCTATCCAAGCTTAGAGCGGATACTGAAATCAAAGGCCTATCCCTAGGCGGTAGGATCCATAAGATTGCGACATTCGCCGACGATGTTATGATAATGACATCCAACCCCAAAACTTCCCTCCCCATAATTCAGGAGCATTTAAAGAACTACAGTGCAGTCTCCGACTTTAAGATCAATGAGAGCAAATCCACCATCATTAGCACAGGAATATCACCACAGCTTAGGCTCTCTTTAATGAAAAACTCCCCTTTCAATTGGTCTTCTCCAACCATTACCTACCTAGGGGTGAAACTTAGCCCTACCATTTCGGATCTATTCACACTCAATTACGTCCCTTTAAAAACAGCTCTATTCTTAGCTCTTGATAAACTCACTAAATCAGCCCCAACTCTATCATGGTTTGGAAGGAAAAACATCCTCTCGGCTCTTATTATTCCCCGTCTTACATACCTCCAACAAGTTCTCCCAATCCCCATTCCAAAGTCCTATTACACCTCCTTAAAACAGAGATTCAGAACATTTATTTGGAATGGCAGGAAAGCGAGACTCTCCTACTCATTCTTATCTCGATCACGTACGTCAGGTGGGATAGGACTCCCAGACCCTGAACTCTATGGGAAGGCAATCCTTATGTCACGAATCATTGACTGGTTAAGAAACACTGACAGCAAATCTTGGGTGGCCATAGAACAAAGTATTATTGGTATGCCAGCTCGAGCTCTATGTCTAGGTCATCACACACCTCCCCAAATAAATCTACAACCTTTCCCAATTATCAAAGCCACAGTTGAAGCTTGGAAGTGGTGGAATCACTACCACTGCTCTATCCCCTTCCCATCTCCCCTTGTTACAATTAGTGATATCCTCGGTTCATCCTCCAGCGGACCTAGAAGTACCTCTTCTAAATTAATTAGTTCATCCTCCATGCCAATCTCCCTTCTCCTGGACCCTCAGGGCTTAGTACCATTAAACGATACCATCAAAACCCTTCTTAACCCACAACCATGTGACTTTAACCTCATTCCACTCATTAAATCATTAGTTCACAAAAATAACATGAATGGTGAGCTCCTTCGTCCCCTTACTTGGTTTGAGGCCTTAATAGTTAACCCCAGTTCCCCAAAAAAACCTATCTCTCTTATATATAACAAACTAAGATCTCCACCGTTAGTTATTAAACCAGCTTTCATCCGCTCTTGGGAACTAGAAACCGGTATAGATCTCCCTCAAACTTTACCTACACTATTTGAAATTCCACACAAGTCATCTAGATGTGTAAGAGCCCAGGAGAATGGTTACAAAATTCTCTCGCAATGGTATATAACCCCAATCAAGTCTTCACATTTCACTAGACCTACATCTGATGAATGCTGGAGATGTCAAGGGGAGAAAGGTACCTATCTCCATATCTGGTGGCTATGTCCTGCTATCAATAAATGGTGGGCAGAAATCTTTCAGATCAGCAACCAAATCTGCTCCTCAAATATAGCTACCTCCCCTTATGGGGCATTGCTCTCTTTTTTCAATGACAAAACATCTTTACCCCCCACCTTCCTTTTTAAGCAGCTCTTGTTAGCAGCTCGTCTCTTGGTTCCTAAATACTGGCTACAAACTAGCTTACCGTCAATGGAGCAATGGAGACTTAAAGTAGATCAAATCCACCGTTTTGAGGAAATGGCCTAGTGGGAATCACGATCACACTCGATATTCTTGAAAAAGTGGACCCCTTGGGCAAAATACAGATTTCTCCAGCATTAATCAACCCTGCATCACTCCCTGGCTACACTACGGGCCCTGTCTTGTAAATTCTGCCAACAACTCAAAAAAATAAAATGATCAAAGTGGCTTGATAACTAAGAGGTAATCAGAGACGTCCATCCCTTCTTCCTTTTCTGGCCCTTACATACACCACATACACCCCACACAAATTGGGATTGGGGATCTGGTTATTAAGGTGCGATTGGTCATAACTTGCCTTGTCCCCTTTAACTAAATTAGCATCATCTCTGTCCAGTAATATCTGGATTCTGTTTCGTACGCCCTAGTCTACAACTTATATATGTCGAGTTTCTCAATTAACCATCTGTAATTGTCACTATTCTCAATCCTTCATGTACAACAATGTACTTATATGATTTTGTGTATGGTATCGATTTACACCACTGTTGGTGTCCTGTTACACTGTATATTTTCTTAAGAGTAAAATAAAATACTTTTAACCCCTTAAGGACTTAGGACGTATCGGTACGGCATGGGTCCCGAGTCCTTAAGGACCCATGATGTACCGGTACGTCATAACTTGAAATCGGTATTCCGGCACCCCAGTGGTTAATTGGAATGGGATTTCGGCTGAAATCATTCAGCCGGCATCCCGTAACAATGCAGGGGGGGTCATTTGACCCCCACGCATCGGCGATTGCAGAAAACTGCAGGTCAATTCAGACCTGCGGTTTGCTGCGCTTTCTGCAGTTTCTGATCCCCGCGGGCCCTGACCGCGGGGATCAGAAGCTTAAGTGTCCCTAAAATATATATTTTACACCCCCCCTGCACCCCTGCATGATTTTTTGCTGGCGGGTGGTGCAGGGGGGGGAGTTGTGGGCGGTGGAAGCGGTGCGGGAGGCGGGCGGTGCGGCAGGCGGGATCGCGATCCCCCGCCCGCCTCCCCTTGAATAATCGTTGGTGTTCAGTGGGTATACCAGGGTGCCAGCACATTGCTGGCACCCTGGTATAAACGGCTGACATCGATGATGCGATGTCAGCCGTTTAACCCTTTCCATACAGCGGTCCGTACGGACCGCTGTATGGAAAAAGTTAACAGTAAGAGGGAGCTCCCTCTCTCTCCCATCGGGGGGCTACTGTGCCTTTGCAGCCCCCCGATGGAGAGGGAGAGAGCTCCCAGACAGCCCCCCGTCAGCCCCGTCCTTACCCTTCCCCATCTGCGAAGTTCTGACAACTACTGAGCAGACGGGGAAGGTTCCCATGGCAACAGGACGCCGTCTCAGGCATCCTGCTGTCCATGGTGCTGAACAGATCTGTGCTAAAGGCAGAGATCTGTTCAGACAAAGTGTAAGTAAAATTCAGTACAGTACAATATATATTGTACTGTACTGTATTACACAGACATCAGACCCACTGGATCTTCAAGAACCAAGTGGGTCTGGGTCAAAAAAAAAGTGAAAAAAAAAGTGAAAAAAAAGTAAAAAACACATTTATCACTGATTAAAAATGAAAAAAATAAAATTCCCTACATATGTTTGGTATCGCCGCGTCCGTAACGACCTGATCTATAAAACGGTCATGTTACTTTCCCCGCACGGTGAACGCCATAAAAATAAAAAAAATAAAAACTATTAGGAAATTGAAATTTTGCCCACCTTACTTCCCAAAAAAGGTAATAAAAGTGATCAAAAAAGTTGCATGTACGCCAAAATATTACCAATCAAACCGTCATTTCATCCCGCAAAAATCATACCCTACCCAAGATAATCGCCCAAAAACTGAAAAAACTATGGCTCTTAGACTATGGAAACACTAAAACATGATTTTTTTTGTTTCAAAAATGAAATCATTGTGTAAAACTTAAATAAATAAAAAAAAAGTATATATATTAGGTATTTCCGCGTCCGTATTGACCGGCTCTATAAAAATATCACATGACCTAACCCCTCAGGTGACCACCGTAAAAAAATAAAAATAAAAACGGTGTAAAAAAAGCATTATCTTACGTCACAAAAAGTGTAATAGCAAGTGATCAAAAAGTCATATGCACCCCAAAATAGTGCCACTCAAACCGTCATCTCATCCCGCAAAAAATTAGACCCTACTTAAGATAATCGCCCAAAAACTGAAAAAACTATGGCTCTTAGACTATGGAGACACTAAAACATTTTTTTTGTTTCAGAAATGAAATCATTGTGTAAAACTTACATAAATAAAAAAAATTGTATACATATTAGGCATCCTTCTGTTATGGGATCTTCATCTGTGGGTTCTTTATGTCATAGACTTATGCATCTATGACATCAGCAGCACAGTTGCCATAGTTACTACAGGGGCTTATTATTGATACCTACCTCGTGCACTTTAGTATTAACCCTTTCTTGACTGACTGGAGACTCTACAATATACTTGTCACTAGAAAGGCCCCTAATCACTAGTAATAGTAAGTTAGGGAGTGTAATGACAGATTTGAGGTGTAATATGCACACCCATGCCCTCAAGTCCATTTGCTACATCTGAATTTACACAGATTCCAGTAGACTTTTCTTTTGGTGCCAAAAAGTAGCGATCTACCAAACTATCACATTAACAAGATTTTAGTATAACCAGTTTCTTATACATTGTCTTTGAAATGACCAATATCTCATCTGAAAAAAATTAGCATGGAAGCTTCCACCAAAGAGTACACATTCAAAACGAATAGGAATCAGGATTGGTACAGAGAAGAATTAAGAATCCCCTCCAAGAAGCCTCCTCCAGGGGCTCCTTCTGGGGCAATCCTGGCGAAACTAGTTTGCTCCAAGGACCGGGACTGGGTACTTAGACGTAAAAGAGAAGTATTAGACACATACTTTGATGGTAATTTGATATCAATATACCCAGATTAAAAGAAGATGTTTCTTTGAGACCCAAATTAAAAGAAGATGTTTCTTTGATGTAAAAAAAAAGATTAGCTGCATCCCAACCTCATCCCAACTGTGAAGTATGGTGGTGGGGGCGTCATGGTTTGGTGCTGCTTTGCTACGTCAGGGCCTGGACGGATTGCTATCATCTAAGGAAAAATAAATTCCCAAGTTTATCAAGACATTTTGCAGGAGAACTTAAGGCCATCTATCCTCCAGCTGAAGCTCA